>NC_133334.1:85061534-85364073 GCF_042186555.1 Aquarana catesbeiana | reverse complement strand
AGGTTTTAGCAGAGTAAGGGTTTGGGCGCTATTTGGTTTCAGGGAACTATAGTAAATTCGATTTTGGGAGTATTTTGTCACCAGTGCTATAGTGAATACCGTTTTAGCGCTAATTACCGCAAATTAGTGCTGATTAGCGCTAATTCGCGGCAATTAGCGCCGCAGCTCTATAGTAAATGACCCCAACTGTCTATTGCTATAGGGTCTTATAGAGGCTATACTATACGTTCACATGTTACCTTGATTGAGCCACAGACACATTTCTGTGTGTCCATGCCTGTGCAGCTTTCATTATCTGTTGTTTATTATTCTGCAGTGTATGCATCTATCCTGAATTTGTTTTGCATTATTGATTCTATTTGCACCTTTTTAGTGAACTGAAAATTCCAGATGCTTGTTGTCTGATCATTTATCTACTGACCTTGTACACTAACATCTACTAATAGGATTAGTCATGTCAGACAATGGTGATGGGAGTGGCACAAAAATGACACTGGGGCGGGGGGCGGCGTCGGCGGTAAAATGACGCTATTATTAGCGGCGTTTTACCGTCGGTATGCGGCCGCTAGCAGGGCGGTTTTACCCCCGCTAGCGGCAGAGAAAGGGTTAAATACCACCACAAAGCGCCTCTGCAGAGGCGCTTTGCCGGCGGTATAGCCGCGCCGTCCCATTGATTTCAATGGGCAGGAGCGCTAAAGGAGCGGTATACACACCGCTCCTTCACCGCTCCGAAGATGCTGCTGGCAGGACTTTTTTTACCGTCCTGCCATCGCATCGCTCCAGTGTGAAAGCCCTCGGGGCTTTTACACTGGATACACAGCAGCGGCACTTTAGCGCAATAGCGCCTGCAAACCGCCCCAGTGTGAAAGGGCTCATACAAATGTGATATTGCAGAGGCAAGTAACCTACCGCTCCTGTAATAATGACTCCCTTATTACTGGCAGGATTTCTGCAATAACATTTACCCAAGTACACAGGGCCATGTCAGGACTTGGATGATTGGGTTAAGAGTTTGTGGGGACTAATCCAATCAGTAGGCATATCTGACCATCAACACCTTAGAGGAGGAAGCAATAAAGTTAATCCTGCACCTCCAAGGGGAGAACTAGGATACCCTTGAAAAAAATAGTTAACTGTTTATAAGTGGTGTATAGCCAAGAGGCAACACTGGGGAACCTTAGGACCCAGTACACCTTAGAAGGGATGCCATTAATAATACAGACATACAGTATCTCACAAAAGTGAGTACACCCCTCACATTTTTGTAAATATTTTATTATAACTTTTCATGTGACATCACTGAAGAAATTACACTTTGCTACAATGTAAAGTAGTGAGTGTACATCTTGCATAAATGTGTAAATTTGCTGTCCCCTCAAAATAACTCAACACACAGCCATTTAAGTCTAAACCGCTGCCAACAAAAGTGAGTACACCCCTAAGTGAAAATGTCCAAATTAGTGTTACAAGGTCTCAGGTGTGAATGGGGAGCAGGTGCATTAAATTTGGTGTTATCGCTCTCACTCTCTCATACTGGTCACTGGAAGTTCAACATGGCACCTCATGACAAAGAACTCTCTGAGGATCTGAAAAAAAAGAATTGTTGCTCTACATAAAGATGGCCTAGGCTATAAGAAGATTGCCAAGACCCTGAAATTGAGCTTCAGCATGGTGGCCAAGTCAGGTTCCACTCAGAACAGGCCTTCCCATGGTCAACCAAAAAAGTTGAGTGCACGTGCTAAGCATCATATCTAGAGGTTGTCTTTGGGAAATAGACATATGAGTGCTGCCAGCATTGCTGAAGAGGTTGAAGGGGTGGGGGGGTCACCCTGTCAGTGCTCAGACCACACTGCATCAAATTAGTCTGCATAGCCGTCCCAGAAGGAAGCCTCTTCTAAAGATGATGCACAAGAATGCCTGCAAACAGTTTGCTGAAGACAAGCAGACTAAGGACATGGATTAGTGGAACCATGTCCTGTGGTCTGATGAAACCAAGATAAACTTATTTGGTTCAGATGGTGTCAAGCATGTGTGGCAGCAACCAGGTGAGGAGTACAAAGAAAAATGTGTCTTGCCTAAAGACAAGCATGGTGGTGGAAGTGTCATGGTCTGGGTGAGTTCTGCTGGCACTGGGGAGTAGGTATGAGCCGAACACCCCCCCCAGTTCGGTTTGCAACAGAACTTGGGAACAGGCAAAATATTTGTTCAAACACTGTTAAAGTCTATGGGACACGAACATGAATAATCAAAAGTGCTAATTTTAAAGGCTTATATGCAAGTTATTGTCATAAAAAGTGTTTGGGGACCTGGGTCCTGCCCCAGGGGACATGTATCAATGCAAAAAGAATTTTTAAAAACGTCCGTTTTTTCAGGAGCAGTGATTTTAATAATGCTTAAACTGAAACAATAAAAGTGTAATATTCCTTTAACCACTTCAGCCCCGGAAGGATTTACCCCCTTCCTGACCAGAGCACTTTTTACAATTTGGCACTGCGTCGCTTTAACTGCGCAGTCATGCAATGCTGTACCCAAACAAAATTTGAGTCCTTTTGTTCCCACAAATAGAGCTTTCTTTTGATGGTATTTGATCACCTCTGCAGTTTTTATTTTTTGCGCTATAAACGGAAAAAGACTGAAAATTTTGAAAAAAAACAATATTTTCTACTTTTTGTTATAAAAAAATCCAATAAACTCAATTTTAGTCATACATTTAGTCCAAAATGTATTCAGCCACATGTCTTTGGTTAAAAAAAAATATCAATAAGCGTATATTTATTGGTTTGCGCAAAAGTTATAGCGTCTACAAACTAGGGTACATTTTCTGGAATTTATACAGCTTTTAGTTTATGAGTTTATCTCATTTCTTGAGGTGCTAAAATGGCAGGGCAGTACAAACCCCCCCGCCCCCAAATGACCCCATTTTGGAAAGTAGACACCCCAAGGAAATTGCTGAGAGGCATGTTGAGCCCATTGAATATTATTTTATTTTGTCCCAAGTGATTAATGACAAAAAAAAAAAAAACTTACAAAAAGTTGTCACTAAATGATATATTGCTCACACAGGCCATGGGCCTATGTGGAATTGCACCCCAAAATACATTTAGCTGCTTCTCCTGAGTACGGGGATACCACATGTGTGGGACTTTTTGGGAGCTTAGCCGCGTACGGGGCCCCAAAAACCAAGCACCGCCTTCAGGATTTCTAAGGGCGTAAATTTTTGATTTCACTCCTCACTACCTATCACAGTTTTGAAGGCCATACAATGCCAGGACAGTTCAACCCCCCCCCATGACCCCATTTTGGAAATTAGACACCCCAAGCTATTTGCTGAGAGGTATGTGGAGTCCATGGAATATTTTATATTTTGCCACAAGTTGCTGGAAAATTACACTTTTTTTTTTTTTGCACAAAGTTGTCACTAAATGATATATTGCTCAAACATGCCATGGGCATATGTGGAACTGCACCCCAAAAAAAAATACATTCTGCTGCTTCTCCTGAGTACGGGGATACCACATGCGTGGGACTTTTTCGGAGCCTAGCTGCATACGGGGCCCCGAAAACCGCTTTCAGGATTTCTAAGGGCGTAAATTTTTGAATACACTCCTCACTACCTATCACAGTTTCGAAGGCCATAAAATGCCAAGATGGCACATTTTGGAAAGTAGACACCCCAAGCTATTTGCTGAGAGGCATGGTGAGTATTTTGCAGCTCTCATTTGTTTTTGAAAATGAAGAAAGAAAAGAAAAATTTTTTTTTTTTTCTTTTTTCAATTTTCAAAACTTTGTGACAAAAAGCAAGGTCTGCAAAATACTCACCATACCTCTCAGCAAATAGCTTGGGGTGTTTAATTCCCATTTGGGGGGGGGGAGGGGGGGTTGTGCCATCTGGGCATTCCATGGCCTCCGAAACTGTGAAAGGCAGTGAGGAGTGAAATCAAAAATTTACACCCTTAGAAATCCTGAAGGAGGTGCTTAGATTTGGGGTCCCGTATGCGGCCAGGCTCCCAAAAAGTCTCACACATGTGGTATCCCCGTACTCAGGAGAAGCAACAGAATGTATTTTGGGGTGTAATTTCACATATTCCCATGGTATGTTTGAGCAATATATCATTTAGTGACAACTTTGTGCAAAAAAAAAATGATTTGTCTTTTTCCCGCAACTTGTGTAACAAAATAAAATATTCCATGGACTCGACATGCCTCTCAGCAAACAGCTTGGGGTGTCTACTTTCCAAAATGGGGTCATTTGGGGGGTTTTGAACTGTCCTGGCATTTTATGCACAACATTTAGTAGCTTAGTAGCATCACCGACTCTTCTAACCACTTGAAGACAAAGCCCTTTCTGACACTATTTGTTTACATGAAAAAATGCATTTTTTTTTTGCAAAAAATATACTTTAAACCCCCAAACATTATATATTTTTTTAAAGCAGAGGCCCTACAGATTAAAATGGTAGGTGTTTCATTTTTTTTTTTTCACACAGTATTTGCACAGCGATTTTTCAAATGCATTTTTTTGGGAAAAAACACACTTTTTTTAAATTTTAATGCACTAAAATTTGATTTGATTGTAGCCGTATTAGTGCAATTGTGACAGAGAAAATTGAGTACTGTCCGTGATACTTTTTTTATTTGCACTAACATACAATTTTTCAGGACAAGCTTTCGGGGTATGTCCCCTTCTTCAAGGTCCAAGCAGTACTGATTCACACATTTTTAAGCAGAATGTTAAAGAAGAAGAAAAAAAAAAAAAAAAAGAGAAAACCAAACACATACAAATCAATGGTAATAAAGATAGCAGCAGAGTTAGTGAGATAAGACAGAGGGAGAGCTAGGGGGGAATGCAGGGGGGATACTAATCACAGAGCGGTCGTAAAACTTTAGCATAATGTGTAAGGAAACCAATATCTAAATTCAGGCCATTATTCTTCGTGTCAAAAAGAAGTATCATTCTTAGTTCAAACGTTTTCCTTTCCTGGATAGTTCTGAAATTCCCTTTAAGAACTAAGACATTGAGGTCTTCTATGGTGTCGTCCGATTGTGAGAAATGATGTCCCACAGGTGTGCATAAACTGTCTTCTTTATGTTCTTTGATGGTATGTCTGTGCAAATTCATCCTCGCTTGCAACTTCTGTCCTGTTTCACCAACATAAGATCCTTTGCTGCACCTTTTGCATTGGATGAGGTACACAACATTACTTGAGGTACAGCTGTAAGATCCCATGATATTGAAGGTCCCATTTGTGTGTGTAACACTTTTGGATAGATTTATCTGGTTGCATAGTTTGCAGCGTTTTTTATTGCAGGGTTTGCTACCATTATTTGTGACTTCATAATCAGAGTGAAGTTTCCTGCTGATTAGTTTGTGTCTGAGGTTGGGTGGTTGTCTGAAAGCCAATAATGGGGGTTGTTGGAATATTCCTTTCAGAGTTTCATCCTCTGTTATAATGGGTTGTAAATCTTTGATTATCTTTTTGATCCCTTTACCAATTCACACAGGGAGGGAGATCTGGGGGCCCCCCCACCTGCAGACCCCCACAACCACCGGCCAAGGGTTGTGGAGATGAGGCCCTTCTCCCCATCAACATGGGGACAAGGTGCTTTAGGGGGCTACCTCAAAGCACCCTCCCAATGCTGAGGGCATGTGGCCTGGTATGGTTCAGGAGGGGGGGCGCTCTCTCGTCCCCCCTCTTTTCCTGCGGCCTGCCAGGTTGCGTGCTCGGATAAGGGTCTGGTATGGATTTTGAGGGGGACCCCCACGCCATTTTTAAAAAAATTGGCTTGGGGTTCCCCTTAATATTCATACCAGACTTGAAGGGCCTGGTATGGAGTTTAGGGGGACCCCCACGCCATTTAAAAAAAAATTTTGGTTCAGGGTTCCCCTGTGGGGAAATCCCATGCCGTTTTTATCAATGAACTGTTATGTGTATTGTCGGACTGACAATTCTTTATAGCCACGAGTAGTTTTAAATGACTTTTTTTCCTTTGAAATGTCATTTTGCTGTCAGTCTGTTCTAAACACGGAAAGCATGCGCCCCTTTACAGGCATACTATAGACACCGTCCAGGTACGAAATTTAAAGGAATATTACACTTTTATTGTTTCACTTTAAGCATTATTAAAATCACTGCTCCCGAAAAAACTGCTGTTTTTAAAACTTCTTTTTTCATTGATACATGTCCCCTGGGGCAGGACCCAGGTCCCCAAACACTTTTTATGACAATACCATGCATATAAGCCTTTAAAATTAGCACTTTTGATTTCTCCCATAGACTTTTAAAGGGTGTTCCGCAGCTTTCGAATTTGCCGCGGACACCCCAAATTGTTTGCTGTTTAGCGAACTGGCGAACAGCTGATGTTCGAGTCGAACATGAGTTCGACTCGAACTCTAAGCTCATCCCTACTGGGGAGCTACAGTTCATTGAGGGAACTATGAATGCCAACATGTACTGTGACATACTGAAGCAGAGCATGACCCCCCCCCTTTGAGACTGGGCCACAGGGCAGTATTTCAACATAATAATGATCACAAACACACCTCCAAGATGACCACTGCCTTGCTAAAGAAGCTGAGGGTAAAGGTGATGGAATGGCCAAGCATGTCTCCAGATCTAAACCCTATTGAGCATCTGTCGGGCATCCTCAAATGGAAGGTGGAGGAGCGCAAGGTCTCTAACATCCACCAGCATCCTGATGTCGTCATGTAAGAGTGGTAGAGGACTCCAGTGGCAATCTGGTGAACTCCATGCCCAAGAGGGTTAAGGCAGTGCTGGAAAATAATGGTGGCCACACAAAATATTGACACTTTGGGCTCAATTTGTACATTTTCACTTAGGGGTGTACTCACTTTTGTTGCCAGCGGTTTAGACTTAAATGGCTGTGTGTTGAGTTATTTTGAGGTAACAGCACATTTACACTGTTATACAAGCTGTACACTCACTACTTTACATTGTAGCAAAGTGTAATTTCTTCAGTGTTGTCACATGAAAAGATATAATAAAATATTTACAAAAATGTGAGGGGTGTACTCACTTTTTTGAGATACTGTCGGTGACTACAAAACCCAGAATGCTTGAATGCAGAAGGGTTCAATGCTGATCTTTGCTGCAACAGTACAGAACTTAACTAAAGGCCGCTGCTGCTCTGCAGAGTTTGCTGCTTATCTGATTATTGCAGAAGTTCATCTGAAGCCATCTTCATCTTAAAGGGAGCCCCCATCTATGCAACAGGAGACTTGCTTTATAAACACATTGGAGACAGTGAGTGGCATATTAACCCTTTCTGATTCAAATCAACTTGAGAATACTACTGTCCTGCCACTATTAAAGCCACCATCCAATGCTAACCATCCATCATTGATAGCCCTGTTATCCAGAGTATGTACCTGTAAATATACGGAAACATCTATCAGCATATTTCAGAATGTTAAGCCCTGACTGGTCACTCCCCATTCAGTGCTCCCAGGAGACCAAAACTTTGTGACCTGACTCACTGCTTGCAGATGTATTCACACCAGTGTGCCAATGTCTTCGAGGGCCCCAATGTCATCAGAAGACTTACTTTAAAGACTGTTTACAGAATGACAGCGCTGTGGGGAAAGGAAGCTATTGTTATTTTTGTATGTTGTTTTCTATTTGTGACAAATAAAATGTTACTTTTGCAATCTCCTAGTGTTCAATAATGTGTTCATTCAAAGTGCTGAAAACATTTATGCCTTTATATGCTACAAAGTTTCACTCCAAATAAACTATAACTACAATCTATGAATTTAACTAATCTCTTCTATGAAAAAAGTGCCAGCGTGCTTATGTATGATACTCCTTACCAATCACCCAATAATATTTCTAACAAATAAAAAATGGTTCAGAATCTGTGCAATTACACTCTATAAATAAGCATCTAATGTGCTCTTGTACAAACACAATGCATAAAAAAGTGCTTCCATGCTATCTTCAGAAAATAACCACATGTATACAAAGTCTCAAATTGTTGCTCTCAATGTTCACAATCCACACTGTTTAACCACTTCAATACAGTGCACTTACACCCCCTTCCTGCCCAGACCAATTTTCAGCTTTCAGCGCTCTCACATTTTGAATGACAATTACTCAGTCATGCAACACTGTACCCATGACCGTAAATTTTGTGAAAAAAATGCCTTTTTCTTTGTTTCTGTCATAACATTTTGAAAATTAGTAATTTTTCTTCATACATTTTGGCCAAAATTTATACTGCTACATATCTTTGGTAAAAATAACCCAAATGAGCGTAAATTATTTGGTCTTTTTGAAAGTTATAGAGTCTACAAACTATGGTGCCAATCACTGAAAATTCATCACATCTGATCACACCTGATGTACTGACGGTCTATCTCATTTCTTGGGACACTAACAAGTCAGGAAAGTACAAATACCCCCTAAATGACCCCTTTTTAGAAAGTAGACATTCCAAGGTATTAAGTAAGTAGCATGGTGACTTTTTTTAAGTTGTAATTTTTTCCCACAATTCTTTGCAAAATGAAGTTTTTGGGGTTTTTTTTACAAAATTGTCATATTAACAGGTTATTTCTCTCTCAGAGTATATGCATACAACAAATTACACCCCAAAATACATTCTGCTACTCTTCCCGAGTATGGCGATACTACATGTGTGAGACTTTTACACAGCCTGGCCACATACAAAGGCCCAACATTGAAGTAGCATCTTCATGCGTTCTACGAGCATAAATGACACATCTCATTTCTCAACCACCATTTACACTTTTGAAGGCCCTGGAGCACCAGGACAATGGAATTGCCCCCAAAATCACCCCATTTTGGAAAGCAAATACCCCAACGTATAATCTATGAGGAGTAATGAGTCTTTTAAACGGTTCATTTTTTTCCAGAAGTTTTTGGAAAATGTGGAAAAAAATTAAAACGCATTTTTTTTACACAAAGTTGTTCATTTATCAGATATTTCCAACACATAGCATGTACATAGCAAAGATGACACCCCAAAATACATTCTGCTGCTCCTCCTGAGTATGGCAATACCACATGTGTGAGTCTTTTACACAGCCTGTCCACATACAGAGGCCCAACATCCAAGTAGCACCATCAGGCGTTCTAGGAGCATAAATTACATATATAATTTCCTGGCAACCTATCATTTTGAAAACCCTTCATATTTCTAACACATAGCATGCACATACCAAGAATTACAATCCAAAATAAATTCTATTGTGGAAAGGGTAAAAAAAAAGCATTACCTGTGCTTTTAGTAGTATCCACAGAGGAGAGCACTGGTCCAGGCAGCAGGCAGGGATGTGCTTAGCGACAGCAATAGTAATTATCCAGGTAGCAATATTGTCTATAGTCAGCACAAGGATATTGTCAACACAGCACAGTCCATAGAAATTGTCCAGGCAGAGACAGCCAGCACAGCCATAATATTGGTCCTGGTACACTGTTACCTGCAGACACTCATTATTGTACCGCTCTCCAGCCCTTCATAAACATACTGCCTCTTTCTACAGCTAATTATTTGCATAGTCCAGGTAGCGGTGTGGTCCATTCATGCGACAGGCAGAGGCATGGTGGCAGTAAGTCAGCAGCAGGCTGGGGGCCGCAATCAGGTAAGACCTGTGCACAGGGGTAGAGGCTTCGACCCACCCAAATCTCTATGAAGCCTCCGGACGCGGTAGGCAAAAGCATAATCCATAAAACAGGCCAGGGTCAGTTCACGTGCAAGCAGTCCAAGCGGTAGGCAGAGGCATAGTCACAAAACAGGCCAGGGTCAGTTCACGTGGAAGCAGTCCAAACAGTAGGCAGAGGCAAGAATGGAAAATGGTCAGCACAGATGATGAAAATGGGGAAATGGTTAGAAATATGGGCTAATATTTTAGGGAAGTATGATAGTTGGAAGCATTAACCAATGCAAAGGCCAGGTTGGGAAGGACACTGGGGACAATGGTAGCTGGCAGGGGCGTTGCTAGGGGGTGGCTATTGGGGCTATAGCCCCGAATCTGGGGCCCATAGCCCCGAGTCTCTTGCTGCAGGGTCCCTGCCTAACCAGCGGGTTGCAGCTGCTGCGGCGGGCAGACTGGCTGCATGAGAGAGGCTGGAGGAGAGGAGAGAAGCGAGTGGGCGGACGAGCAGCGATCACATCTCTCTCTGCCTGCTCCACATCAGCGCTCTTCACAGCCAGGCCTCTTCAATTTGGGAGCGAGGTGTGGTGAGCAGCAGAGAGATGACATCATCTCTCACTGCCCATCACACATCAGCGCTCTTCCACCCTCACAGCACGGTGGAGTGGAGGCCACGTGCTTCCTGTCATCGTGGAGCTCCACTTTGCAGCCAGACCCCCTTGCTTCAATGTCGGAGGTGCAGCGGGGAGCAGCGAGATGACATCTTTCACTGCCCACCCTGCATCACCGTTCTCCTGCTCTCACTAAATGGACCAGTGCTGTCAGCCTGCCACCAATGCAGCGTCAATGCACATTTGGTGGCACTGGCTGGCATGGCAAGTTACAATCCACATCAGGTGGCAAGTGACAATCTGCAAATTGTGGCAGGAGATGTGGCAATCTGCAGATTGAGCCAGGAGACAAGGCAAGTGACAAACTGCAAATGGTGGCAGGTGACGTGGCAAGTGACAATCTGCAAATGGTCGCAAGATGTGGCAAGTGACAATCTGCAAATGGTGGCAAGAGACGTGACAAGTGACAATCTGCAAATGGTGGTAGGAGACGTGGCAAGTGACAATCTGCAAATGGTGGCAGGAGATGTGGCAATCTGCAAACTGAGCCAGGAGACATGGCAAGTGACAATCTGCAAATGGTGGCAGGTGACGTGGCAAGTGACAATCTGCAAATGGTGGCAAGTGACAATCTGCAAATGGTGGCAAGAGACGTGGCAAGTGACAATCTGCAAATGGTGGTAGGAGACGTGACAAGTGACAATCTGCAAATGGTGGCAGGAGATGTGGTAAGTGGCACACCCAGGGCTCCCACTGATTCTGCAGTATGGTGAGTTGAACCACTTCATTATATATTAGTAATTTAACAATAGAAATAATGCACTTTAATCACCCTGACACCATATCAACCATGGTGCCATGGTTCTTGAAGCGCCAACACCAGCCATCACCCGTGAAAAATTGCTTAGGTCTCCACCCAACCCCCCCCCCCCCGGCGGGCATGCAAAAAGGTTGGTGACCGCTGCTATGGGCTCTAGCCCCAGATCTTTTGCAGATCTAGCAACGCCCCTGGTAGCTGGTATCTTTTCTAAATCCTCTTTTGGTGCACATGCAGCATTTTTTTTGCCGTCTTCAACCTGCTTCAGATGGTGGAATGCTGAAGGGGAAGTGGCGCTCATGAAGTCGGCAAACAGCCTAAGAGCAAAGGTCTTCTGGGGGGGTCTGTGGTGATAGATGAGGGACGTGACAACTTCTTCTATGAATTTTAGGAAGGGGCGGGGCTTTCAATGGATTTGGTGTAGACTACGTAGGAATTGTAAATGGCCAAATGGATGAGATAAATTGCTACCTTCTTATACCAGAATAGGGACCTCCTTATTGACAAATAGGGCTGAATCATTTGATCATTAAAATCCCCCCCCCATGTAGAGATTATAATCTTGGACACATGATGGCTTTTCAATGGGACCTCGTCTTCTTTGTACCTCAATTGTAGTGTCGTCATGGATGGTGGACATCATGTGCATGTCCCTCTTATCCTTCCACCTCAAGGCCAGCACTTCGTTGCATCTCAATGATGCTCTTTCCCCCCTTTGTTCGCTAGAGATTGTGGGAAGCCTTTCCTATTTTTTCTGGAGGTTCCACAGGCCAGGGTTTTTGCAATATATAAGTGTTTGAAAAGGGGCAGGCTCGTGTAAAAGTTGTCAATGTATATGTGATATCCTTTGTTCATAAGTGGGTATGTCAGGTCCCATACAATCTTTCCAGTTGTGCCCATGTAGGCCGGGCATTCAGGGGGCTGGAGCTGGGAATCTCTTCCTTCATATATGCGGAACGCATACAGATATCCCGTGGCTCTCACATAGCTTGTATAATTTTACTCCGTATCTGGCCCTTTTGCTAGGAATATATTGCTTTATGAGAACTTGACAGTCTTGACAGTCTCAATTTTCCTATGAAGCTGCAGGCCACAGACAGTTACAATTAGGTAAAATTGGTAAGCACTTAGATTAATTATATAATATTTGCGAATTTTGAGAAAGTTGGAATAAAAGAATTTAAATAGACGTAAATGTTGTTATAATGATGTTTTTTGAAATCTAGATGCATTTAGGGTTGCCCAGAAGAAGCAGTTATGGATCTGCGAAACATGTCGGAAAACTCCATGCACCAGCATCTTTTAAACCATGTTTAAGTATTGTGTTTGGCCTTTGCCACACATAGTTTGATGTATAATTTGTATTCTATTTATGAATTTGTAATAAAATGACATTTTATTATTATATTGTTGTGTGCTTACCTCAGTGACAGTCGCACAACCTTTAAAGTCCCACACCATATGAGCGTGATGATCTCTCAATCTTTTCTCTAAGCAGCAGTGATAACATCATACATATTATCTAGACGTGGTTCATATTTCCCTTTACTTTGAATACTGCATTAGAGTTTCCAGCTATTGTGCATCATTTGTAGTTTATCAATATCTAGCTTCCTCGCCCCAAGTGACTCTATGTAACTTAGCCACTATCCTATTGCTAACAACTCAGAGTTGCCTTAGTGCACATTTAGTGGGGAAAGCTACAGTTTATGCTGACTTTATCGGAACTCAAGGTAGTCTTCTCACTTTAGGCGTAGAGGGCGCTCTAGTACATATTAAAATAGACTGTGCAATGATGAATGTACAAAACACTCAATTAACTACCATTAATTGGAGAAATAAAGTGCAAAGTGCCATAAATAGTTATACATAGACAGTGATAGACACAATGAGTGAAAAATTATGAGCCACAGAAAGCTGTCAATCTTTTAAAGTCCCAAACACAAATATATCTTCTGTGTTGAATTCTTCTGAACCATAATAATAGTGGGTAATCCTTCACCAACTGAGAAAAATACACCCAAAGTGCTCCGTATTTGCATTCTGCTTACCAGAAAGTGGTGACCCCTTTAATTAAAAAGCAGGTCAGATACACTTTAGCAAGATTATGCTTGCTGCAATGGTGAAGACATTGCAGCAAGCATAATCTTGCTAAAGCGTATCTGACCTGCTTTTTAATTAAAGGGGTCACCACTTTCTGGTAAGCAGAATGCACATACGGAGCACTTTGGGTGTATTTTTCTCAGTTGGTAAAGGATTACCCGCTATTATAATGGTTCAGAAGAATTCAACACAGAAGATATATTTGTGTTTGAAACTTTGAAAGATTAACAACTTTCTGTGGCTCATATATTTTTTCACTCATTGTGTCTATCACTGTCTATGTATAACTATTTATGGCACTTTGCACTTTATTTCTCAAATTAATGGTAGTTAATTGAGTGTTTTGTACATTCATCATTGCACAGTTTATTTTAATATGTACTAGAGTGCCCTCTACACCAAATTTCACTAGTTTTTTAGTAGTATATCTACCTAATTAGGGGAGCAGCTGTTTTTCATGATTTAAATTAATTCATTGTTTATTTCTTTAAGTAAGTTTGACACAAAGTACACATTTTTTATCATAGTCTTCTCACTTTGTTATCTGAAGTTGAAAGTGTGTGAACCACAAAGTATTGCAATATACTAATATAATATTTTAATATACTTTGTTATCCTACCTCAAAGTCTTAAGTCTCATTTCAGGGTGACCCTAAGATATTAATCAAAATTTTCCAATCCCTAACTATTGACGTGCATACCCAAGGGTTCAGTGGTGTTGAGTTCTCTGCTGAGACTAAGGTAAGAACAGAAGACTCGATACAACCAGCGACTCCTGCAGGGATAGCAATTCACATAGCATCAAAAAAGTGCTGTAAGAAAAGGGGCCTAAAAGGATATCCCAGCTAGGGTGATGAGGGTGAATGGCTCCTGAAAATAAGGATCATTGATCTTTTAAAAACTCACAACATGCAACAGCATGGCTTTACTCAGTGCAGATCATGTCAGACTAATCTGATTGACTATATCGCTAATTTTTTTGGACCAGGGTGGTGCTGTGGACATAGTCTATCTTGATTTCAGCAAGGCATTTGATACAGTTCCACATAATGATTTAATACAAGCTAGGACTTAATCCTTGGGTGGTTCAGAGGATGTCCAGTTGGCTAAAGGAAAGATACCATAGTGCAGTTGTAAATGGGGTTCATTCAGAACAGAAGCCAGTCACTAATGGTCTACTACAAGGCTCTGTACTTTCAAATCAATATGTAAGTGATATAACTAAAGGGTTGTTGGGTAAGGTTTGTCTTCTTGCTGGACAGGAAGACTCGGCGGACCACTTGATCTTTTTCTGCCGTCACTTTTTTATGTTTCTATGTAGTCTTTTTGTGCCTGGCTATCGCACTAACCCAGATTGACCTAACTACTCTCTTGATTGTCCCCTGCCCTGATCCCTGCCTGGACCTGACTATTTTCTTGCCAACCCCTTAGTGTAAATCTCTAAACTGTAGCTTTCCTGTCCTTGCCAAGGGCTGTGACCTGGTGCCAGCTTGCTGCAAAAAGGCCCATCTTCATCATTGGAAACTCTGATGAAGACCAGCTGGTACATAGAGTTTGTGCCTTAAGCGAGCCCGCATCACCACCCAGTTGTTGCTGCAACAATAACAAAAATTTGTATATTATGAATGTTCATATTTTATTGCAACATTTTATAGAGATTCTTTCATTTTTTTCTGAACTTCCACTTTGCACTTACAGCCTAATTTCATTGCTCTCGACTAGCTTCCTGATAGCGTCAATAGAAATGTCATTAACCTTATAACAGTGACAGTCTCAGATCCCACCATTTGCACCGGAATGTGATGATTGTGCATTCATCCTCACCCTACTGGACAACAAATAGCCAGAAGACAGAGAGTGGACATCACTAGAGCATGTTAATGTTACAGTTAACCCTTTACAAACACAAACATTAGCCACCACCACAGGTTTTAATGGAAACACCCACCATTCAAATCTTTTATTGCAAATCTGACCTTTAAAAAATGTATGTGACATTCTTCCTCACCCATACAGGAATGCAACAGAGTTTAAACTATGGTAATGTTATTCTTTCCTTTCCTATTCACAGTATTCATAGATTTATCTTATACATTTTTAAATATTTTAATCAAAGAAAATAAAAAAATGTGTAGGAAGATCGAATCCCCTAAATTTCGCCCTCTCTTTTACAGAGTGTGACCTGCTGTTACTGTCTTAATGTCAGGGCCTCATATACAGTATATGGTCAGTGGAATCTAGGAGGGTGGAGAGAAGTGTGTACCTTAGAGAGGAATTGACAGAGAGTCAAGTGGAACCCTGTGGAACCCTGTGCCCCATCAGCTTTCTGCTCCTTTACAATATTGATGTGTTTGGTGTCTACCTGATCATTATTTTCTTATACATTTGGGTAAACACATGTTATTAATGTAATTTCATCAAAGCAGGAGTTTTAGATAATTTGCACAGTTTGGCAGCTCTATCTCAGGTTAAAAAACAAATTAGGAATGTGTATAGTTTTAAACTGTTCTGCCAGACTATTTATGACCTGACTTCACTGGCAGTGTTTTCAAATTCTGCTTAGCACTGTTTAAGACATCACCAGAATCTTTATGACCTGCTGCCTGGGATCTAATGTTATCTGCTTTCCATCTCACTTGGGTCTGGTTTCTGTCAGTTGTGCTGTAAACTTGAAACATTTTTCAAGGGTGTTTTATTCTGGTGTGTGGCTTTTTTTCACTTTCTCTATTACAGACGGATGATTTAAATATGACCATCTTTGATTTTGGTTTGAAAATTTTGGAAAAGTAAGGGAGGCACTGTGTATGACATGATGAGCCTTACTCTTTCCTACACTTGATTTTATTGTTTTACACGTGATCACGTTTTTATATCGTTTGTTGATTATTGGTTATATCCAATAAAATACATCATTATGATCTGCACTATTGGCGCCCTATCTATCTTTTTGGGAACCATCCATGCTCTGGAGACTTGTTTGTGGCGGAGAATTCCCCCTTGGGCTTCTGAACGGACAGTCGTGACGTGGACCATAGAGGATAGATCCCCCTCGAGATCCGGGATTTCCAGGACCAACCATCGTCCATTAAGGATCTCAGAGCCTGTTTGATTCGGTGTCACCGGCATCCGAATCCACTCCTGCTGGTAAGCGTATTCCATCTATTCACTTCCTATGATCGTACAACTCATGATATACAAGAGAAGATTTCTACATCAGTCCAACATTCATATTTAGCCTATGTTTGGGACTCTCTTGTATCAGATTCATAGCCATACATTGGGACTTTACTATATCCCATCTAATATTCAATTTTTTGGTATTATGCTTCATGTGTTTCAGCTATGTATATATTGGTAATGGTCACCATGTCTGATGTGCCTTTTACCATTGGTTATCATTTTTAGCGCTGCATTTCACTTTTACTTCTGTTTACAATATTGGTCATATTTTATGTAGCTGCTTTTCACATTGGGTTAGCGCAGTGTTATTTATATTTTCACTGTGTATGACATGGCTTACCTATTCTCCTCAATAAGTTTGGGGTCAGTCATCACAAACCTGTTGAAGCCTACATGGGATCCTAATGGCTGGGTCTAAATTTTCTTCATGCTTTTAGGCTCATTGCTTTGTATTTAACATGCATAGGTATGTGAAGTGATGGTGCACGGCGATGATGGTATCTGACACATGAATGGGCAAAACATGGTCAGGTTTTTGGCCATTTGAGAGTTATCATAAAGGAAGCAACAGCCAGAAGAGTTATTTTGTTGAGCAGATGAACAAAGTGTAAAAACAAGGTTCCAGACCAACAACACTGGGTAATTGCACCTGTAAATGTCCTATTGAGTTTATTAATACTGAACAACCTAGCATAGCACCAGTATAGTGTATAGATAGTAGCAATATATTATGCTCCTCCTTCTTGGGATAACCTGGAGTTGGGCTTTAAGCATATGTGAGACAGAAACCATATGTGGTACCAGCATTTAAAATAAGGGCCATTATTAAGGTATTCAGTACATGTAAGTGAAAATGGGTCTGATTGCTAATAGTGTATAGCGCTTGGAGGGGCCCAGGTTTTGACCAATCCAAATATGCCAGTGAGATGGGCTGTTAATGTTAACATGTTTGATAATGACGTCCATGGCGTCATTTTTTAAAAATCTATCTATCTATCTATCTATCTATCTATCTATCTATCTATCTATCTATCTATCTATCTATCTATCTATCTATCTATCTATCTATCTATCTATCTATCTCCTTTACAGTAGCTATCCCTAACTATCTATTTACCCATCTAATCATAGGGGACACATAGACATGAGTTGAAAATATATCTTGATCTAGCCAGATGTTAGCAAGCTGTTTATACAGACATAGATACAACAATAATTTTCAAATTTTCTACTGTGATTGGTAGTTATGCCACTAGGGGTAGTGTTGAGTTTTATAGTGGCATAATGTAACATTTTTTTCTAATTGAATTACTCTATGTCTTCACCTTCACATTCCTGTTTCCAATAAAACAAAAAATGCTCAGCCACGGGTCCAGTAACATCTTGACTGCTAAGAGTCATATCATATCTGCACCAGCTTTTAAACAGAACAAAAAAAGCTGTACTGAGAAAACATCTAGCTTCTGAGCAAAGCATCAGTGCCTCGGAGCCATGGCAAAAATGAAAAAGTAGAGATGACGACAGCAGGCAGTTGGACTTCAGGGGAACCCCACTCCAGGATATTAATAAGTATTTCTAGAATCTAGCTTCTTTTTGGGGGGTTGAGTTCCGTGCATTTTTTAACTGCCTATTTTGATGCATTTGTTGCACATTTCCCATGCACAAAAATGCATGTCTGCTTGCTGCATTTGGGGTGCCATTACCAAAGAATAGCACCCAAAGTGTGCAAAAGTGTTTTTTTTCGCTCATTCCATGTGAATGAAGCAATGGGGCAAATAAGGGATAGGTCACTGTATTTCATATAATTTAAATGTGAGTTTAGCTAATTTGACTTGTAACCATTATAGTCAATGCATGGGTTCACGTGGTGCCACAGTTCACAGACCAGTGTCAGGATCTTGAATTCATGCCCTACCATTAACTGACATCTATGGGCAGCATTACAGTGACAATAATTCATTTAGTGGTCACAACAAAGGGAATTCCATAGCTTTCTCCAGCTTAAACTGTTTATCTATCCTCTTTAATTTGATTCCCTACTCCTCCATTTCTTTGGTATAAAACTGAAGGCGCACCATGGAATGAATAAGATTACTGTTATTTATGAGCCATAAATATGAATGTATTGTAAGAAATGCACTGTGGTACACTTGTTGGCAGGGATAGTGCCCTTTTAAGATGACATTTTGGTGATGTAGTGGGTGGAGTCTGTGCTATTTATTGGCAGCTGTGGATAGGGCCCCAGGCAGAAAGGAGCATGGGAACTGGTCACCCATCCCTGACCAAAAAGCCACTGTGGGGCAGGACTGTTCTGAGGCTTGATGTGAGGACCTATGCTGGGAGGATTCAGAAAGGAGGAGGCAGAAGCAAATCAGTTACCACTGACCTTCGTTCAGCGGGTCTGTAGTCTGACGTGTTTCTGAAATAAACGTGCTATGCACTATGAGGAATAATGAAATTGTGGTGTCTTGCACCATACAGAGGAAGAAATGTTGCCAGATAAGCAAGTTGTTCTCAGCAAAACATTCAAAAAGCATCTTAAATGGGCATTCTTTATTCCTGGAAACAGGCCTCCAGAAAGGTGGGTCTCTGGTCAGGAGTATCTGTGACACAATGTGGTGAAATTTCTCCAAAGGAGAGGTATGTGCATATCCAATCTAAAGGAGAACCAGGGCGGGACCTTGGACAGCTTGATGGGAACCTCTGTCCAATCCAGGTCTTTTACACACTTGGCAAAAGTTGTAGAGTGAGAGTTGGAATTTGCAGTGCCCGCATAGGTCCTGTAAATCTGAACTCAAAGTGGTTCTAATGGCAGAAGGTTTTCCTCGTAATGCATTGAGATAAAAAACCTTCTGTGTGCAGCAGCCCCCCTCAGACCCCCTAATACCTGAGCTCCCTCTTGATCAAGAGGGCCACAAAGTCTGGGGACTCTCCCTCCTGATTGGCTGAGACACAGCAGCTGGCACCATTGGCTCCCACTGATGTAAATCAAAGTCAGTGAGCCAATGGGGAGAGAGAGGGGGAAGGGCCGAGCTGCAGCTCCGTGTCTGAATGGACACACAGAGCAGCGGCTCAGCTCGGTGCAAACTTGCTGTGGGGGCACTCGGCAGGAGGGAGGGGCCAGGAGCATTGGCGAGGGACCCGAGCAGAGGAGGTTCCAGGCTGCTCTGTGTAAAACCACTGCACAGCACAGGTAAGCATGACATGTTTGTTATTTTTAAACAAAAAAAATAAGACTTTGATATAAATTTAATCTTTTGGATTTGTCTCAAATTATCATCCTATTTTTGGGTCAAGGGGGGCCAACAAAATTTTAAAAAAATGTAACCCATACAGATCACATGGTGCCTATGGAAAATAACACATTTTAATTTGGCTTTTACTTGCAAGTTTGTAGGAAGGGGGCTGGATAGACAGGTGGTAGTTGTTTGTCACATCCTCCATGTTCCCCTCCTCATTGGGCATCAAGCGACGGTCACATGAGAGACCTACCCCAGTATGGGTTCTTCTGGGCTATGCTAGATACCTTGTACAGGGTCGCTTTACTACACATGGGGTACCTTTGTTTTGTGCCGTTCTCATTAATGCCCTGGGACAAGGCTGAGGGTGCTGTGGGAGAATACTCCACCTTAAGGCGGGCCTCCACTCTTAGAGATGAACATACACCATGTACACTTGCATTGCAACTGTTCTCTAGTTAACTCTTGGATCCCCGTGACAATGTACACCTGGCTGTGTGAAAATCCTGTGTAACTGGCTGCAGGATAATCAGTAGGAGGGCCAGGAAGGTCTATACTCAGCAACCCCCACAGGGGCAGTGCTACATTTGGGGGTGTCGGTCCGGGATTATCCCCTGAATTATCGCAGTGTTTGCTACCGGCAACCGCCAAGTAAAGTGTCCAAGAAATTGTCATGTATTGCTGTATGGATTGCAGGACCGCAATCAAAGAGAAACTCTTTGTCTTTCTCTGGAGTGTTTTCGGGGTAATTTGGCCCCTCCTCCCCTTGTTGAGGAGCTGCAGGATCATCTCCTCGCACATACTGCATTGGTCCTCCTCCATATCCTTAAACTTACTGGCGGGCATGCATCCAAATGCCTCCTGTGCATCTGGTGCCATGCTAATGGCGCTTGTTGCATGCCTGAGGAAGGCAGCCATGGCATCATCCAAGTTTCTGCTCTTCCTGACCCTTTTAGTTGGAGGGCGTAGGGGAGGAATCTGGGACTCTGGCTGCTGGGGGCTCCTCCTGACTGAGACTTTCCTGTGTATGAAAATGAGACATATTTTTAGGTTTTTGGTCATCAATCGCACACAATTTTGAGCTCATGACTGTTGCAAATTGAACGTTAACAAATAGAAAAGACTATCATTCTGACCCCAGCATTTTTCATTCTTGTCCCAATCATTTTTGGCCACTACTGTCTATTGATATGTAAACCACTTGATAAGGCAGAAATTTGGGATCAATAACGTCTAGTTAACAACATTCAATTTTTGTCTACAAATATGTTCAACAATGCTATACCTGGGTCAAGCTGGGCTCCTCCACATCTTCTTCCTGTGTAGACCTGGATGGATTTTAGGAGCTGTGACCTCATCCGATGTGGAAGGAAGTGTTGAGAGTCATGGGCGTGGTTCGCTTTGGTCTGACACAAAACGCAGGCTGTGGTAGTACCACAGCCTGGGGACATATATGTCATCTGCTGCTACTCCAGATCTCTGGGATTCCATGACCTTCTTGCGCTCCCTATTATATGTTCTATGCAGGCTACGAATTTTGACCTTCAAATAATTGATCTCTGCCGTGGGATACAGAGGCTTCACCAATTCCAACAGTTTCTCCATGACACAACACAAGACAAACCCTAATGTCAGGCTAAACTCATAATCTGGTCCCAATATAGGCCTCAATCTATAAGCAGTATAGGCCACTAACCACTGATGCCCCAATTTACAATTGTACCTTCATTTTAGCTTTCCTTTTGGCGATGTTGATCGTTCGTTCTCCACTCCCAGATCGTTCCTAAGGCCGTTACATCGACTGCGCCTTATGGTTTTATATACACTGTGCATGCGTGAAACTCCACCCCTGTCCTTCTTTCTATTGTATTCCCCGCCTTTTCTCTTTTGGGCAGTGGGAGAGCAAATGGCGGTGAGACAGCAGGTGTGTGCTGAGAGCAGCAATGAGGAAAACCCAGAGCAAGCCACTTCCAGATCCAGGACGAGATATAAGGCCTCAAATATGTTGTTTGAAGAAATGGTGGAGATGGTGGACATCTTAGTGAGGACAGTCTATGATGGGAATCATGGGCCGTACAGAAACCCAAATGCCAGAAAGGCCAAGATCATGGCTAAAGTTCTGAGAAGTCTGCACAGGAATTTTGGGGTAGGACGATCCAAGGATCAGTTGAGAAATCGCTGGTCAGACCTTAAATTGAGAGAGGAAGATCAGTATAGAAAGATCAGGAAAATGCTGCGAAAAAGTAAGTATTTGTCCTGTGTTCCTATTATTATTATTACTTTTGTGCTGGTCCATGTTCTTTTCTTTACTGTTCTACAGTTTAAAATGCCAAGTTTTATTTTCGTGGACACAGGAATCGTTCACGGGACATTAAACATCATTCGATCAACCACTAATACTTAGTTTTTGGGAGATGCAGGTTAAATGCATTTGTTATGGCCTATTTTGATTAAAATAAGTTCATTAGATTGTTGTCTAGACGTGTTTGTAACAATAATGAAATGTCAACTTTATTCAGTGTCAGTAGAGGACACTCAGCAGCTGTTTACGCATCTGGACACAGGAGCACTAGTGTGGGACACCATAACACCCTTGTTATGGTGTTCCACGCAGGTGCTCCAGTGGATACTAGGGGTATCTCCATGTGTGAAACTTGCACAAAACAGGTAAGTATTCCTGCTTTTGAAAGGGAAAAAATCATGTATTCAGCTTGGAACACTGCCAAAACAGACAATTGGAAGACACTTCCAAACAATGTTTCATATTACTATTTCTAGTCTAACATATCTGTCTGCTAAGTATACCTTTTTTGTATTCACATAGGGGAGAAAAGAAGAGGGACATCTGAGCTGTGTGTGGACACCAGTAACCCAGCACCTCCTGAAGATACAGAAAGTCAACTCACCACACACCCTGAAGATGTTGATGCTGATGTGAAGGAAGTACTGTGTGAAGTTATCGAAATGGTGTCGACCACAGGTCAGTGTCTGAGACCATAGCTTCAAGTAATAGATGGATACCTGCATATTTCTAATGCATGGTGTGTGTTTTTTTTTTTTTTTAGGTGATGTGGATGTTGTGGGAGAACAAAATCACTTCAGCAGAGCAAGTGCACAAATACTTATCAGTGAGCTCTTGGTTTGCAATAGGGAATTGGCTAAAATTTAAGAAAACATCCATGATGTACAAAACAGAGTTATCAACATCATCGATATTTTAGCAAAAATTTAAAAACCAAACATGTTTTATTTTTGTCATTATTTTGTACATGTGTTTGTACAGTTTTAAATTGATTACATTTGTGTGGCTCCATGCCCAGATGTCTATTGTCTAAGTCGCACCTGAAATTGGAAGAAGTAGTGCAGGAATTACTTTTGCAAATTGTTGTGGCGCCACTAAATCAGTGTTGCATCGATTGAAACAGTGCCATTGCCTCAAATAGGCTGCGACTTGTCATGCGATTTGATCTATCAAATCGCATGACAAATCGCTCCAATGTGAACCTAGGCTTTAAAGTGTCTGAGGTCAGTGTTTAGCCACTTCACTTCTCTAGGTGCACCACCAGGTCCTGTTTTCTTTATTTTCCGCAGGCTAAAAACAACTGTGTGAATTACTAACCTCGAAAATGACATCATCACCTGTGCCAAAAAGAAAAAATATAGAAAACATGACCTAGAAATGCATCTGGAGAAGGAGAGTTGTCAAACACTGCCCTAAGTAGTGTTTTAATTGTAATCTTTATGTGTGTTTAAGAATCGCAAAGCCAAAAATTGAAGATGCACACAAATTGGGCCACAAAATTCAGAATTCCCTCATGATCCCATGCCTAAAATGTGTGTCTTTCCCTACCTCGAGTTTGCTAAAATCCCAAAACACACAGTGTGTCAACATATGCTAGCTCCCATCATGGGGGATCAATAGACGTGTTTCGGGGGTGCAACCCCTTCCTTACACCTACTTTAGTTTTGAGGAAGGGGTTGCACCCCCAAAGTGCGTACATTGATATCCTGTGATGGGAGATAGCACATGTTGACACACTGTGCGTTTTGGGACTTTAGCAAACTAGATGTAGGGAAAGACACATATTTTAGGCAGAGGACCATAAGGGACATTTAACAGTTATGCCTCTACGTGTACATGGCTTCAAATTTTGGCTTGTAGAGGGGTGAGATCACCCCATCTGAGGAAGGCAACATCAATACAGTTTTGGGATACTAATGTCTCATATGGCCTTCACTTTAGCAAAGTCGAACTTTGTAAGTTCCTGAGTTGGGGATGTGTATCTTATGTTTTTAAACATACCTGTTTAGCCCCAAAAAATGCTAAATAATGGCAAACATACATGTTATACACCAAGATGTTGATTTGTTCAAAAACCTTTTAGAACGCACATGTGAATGTGCTTGGAGTAAAATGTTTTATACTAAACAATGTGTGGCTTCTTATTTCAATGCTCAATACCAGTGTATTTGTTAAGTTGGTGTAGTTACAGTGACAATGTTCTCTAAAATGTGGCAAACTCAGGCAATTTTAGGGACTCAAAGCAATTATTTAAAGGAGGTGAAAAGGCTGAATATTTTTATCATTAATGCATTACATACATTAACAACAATAACATTGTGTGTGTGTAGCAGATCCACAGCACAACATAATAGTTAGCTGAAGAAGAGATTGTCACCTCATGGAGCAAATAAGTTATGTTTGCACTACTGAAGAAAATGGCCAAAATTAAGGCCATTTGAGAACCTAGGAGACAGATAAGAAACACAAACAGTAATTCAAATGAAATAGGAGTTTATTATCAAATAAAAGTTTTATTCCACATCAGCAACATTTTGTTGCAAAGCCACTGCCCCTCTGCCCCTCTACCCGCAAAGTACTCCATACACATGCCGGACATCTCAGGCAGTTTGGGAGGGCAACCCAGCACGGCCACTTTCCAGAGCTGTCATCACAGGAGATTCAGCTGGGCCAGACACAGAAAGTCAACCTCACTTGGAAGTGAGGCAAGGTAGCTACTTGCATTCCTCCTTAAATAATTGTGGAGGATGCAGCAGCACAAGACAACATAATTCAGCTTGTAATTAACCAGGTTAATTGCTGTTAGAAAAAGCCTGAACCTACTTGACAGTATTCCAAAAGCGTTCTCTACAACTCTTTGGGCACGAGACAGCCTATAGTCATAGATCCACTGCTCTGGGGTCAGGTTCCTCATGGGAAAGGGCCTCATAAGATGTTCCCCCAGAGCAAAGGCCTCATCTGCAACAAATACAAAATTGAGGCCCTCCACATCCTCTTCAGGAGGTGGCAAATGTAAGGTGCCATTCTGTAGCCGACGGTAGAATTCTGTCTGGGCAATCACTCCTCCGTCCGAGTTGCGGCCATTCTTCCCAACATCAGGAATTCATAATTTGCAGACACCACCGCTAGCATCACTATACTGCAAAAGCCCTTATAATTAAAATAATAAGAGCCCGAGTTGGGTGGTGGAACAATACGCACATCAATAGCCCCACCACAGTTGGAAAAATCCCACTGATGGTGGAATTGAGAAGCAACAGCCTGCCATTCCTGTGCGTTGGAAGGAAACTGTGGAGTCAAACAAGAAAAAAAAATTACTACTTTTGCACATAACATTGCAATCAGATTAGACAGAAAACATTTTTGGCCAACATAAGTCTAACATTTATTTAAATGAGTATTTAACCACTTCAGCCCCAGAAGATTTTACCCCCTTCCTGACCAGAGCATTTTTTGTGATTCGGCACTGCATCGCTTTAGCTAACAATTGCGCGGTCTTGCGACGTTGTACCCAAACAAAATTGACATCCTTTTTTTCCCACAAATAGAGCTTTATTTTGGTGGTATTTGATCACCTCTGAGGTTTTTATTTTTTACGCTATAAACAAAAAAATTTTGAAAAAAAGCAATATTTTTTACTTTTTGCTATAACAAATATCCCCAAAAATATATAAAAAAACAAATTTTTTCCTCAGTTTAGGCCGACATGTATTCTTCTACATATTTTTGGGGAAAAAAATCACAATAAGCGTATATTGGTTTGCGCCAAAGTTATAGCGTCTACAAAATAGGGGATAGTTTTATGGCATTTTTATTAAAATTTTTTTTGTAGTAATCTGTGATTTTTATCATGACTGTGACATTATGACGGACACATCGGACACTTTTGACACTATGTTGGGACCATTGTCATTTATACAGCGATCAGTGCTATAAAAATGCACTGATTACTGTGTAAATGACACTGGAAGGGAAGAGGTTAAACTCTAGGGGGCGATCAAGGGGTTAAGTGTGTCCTAGGGAGTAATTCTAACTGTGGGGGGGATGGGCTTAAACTCACATGACAGCGATCACTGCTCCCGATGACAGGGAGCAGTGATCTCTGTCATGTCACAAGGCAGAATGGGAAAATGCCTTGTTTCCATAGGCATATCCCCAATCTACCTCTCCACACCGCAATCGACGGCCGCCCCTGGCGAACATCGAGTCCCCGGGACCTGCTCGTGTGGCGGGTGTGCGCCCGTCAGTCGGCAAATTTTTTAAAGGACGTACAGGTATGCCCATTTGCCTGCCTCTGCCATTCTGCCGACGTACATCTGTGTGCGGCGGTCGGCAAGCGGGTAAAGACTAAAGTATGAGGTCAACTTATCAGATTCCTCACCCCCTCTGGTGGCCCATTCAAAAAATTTATGGTGGTGGGGGGGTAATGGGTAGATGTTTTGGACAGGTAACCCTCTCCACTTCCATGGGAGCTGAATGCATAAATAATGTGTGATACTTTGGCCAGCCCCTCACTTACACTATTGGCAGCCCACTGGACAGGTAAGACGTGTCATAATCCAAAAATATGGATATACATTGTCCATATTCAAGCACATTTTTACATTAATAAATGACCTAACAAGATAATAGGAGAACAAGAAAAATGATTCCCAGAGCCTGAGGGGAGATCCCAGTTGTAAACTTCAGGTCCTGAAGACTTCTCCCCGTCGCCAAGTACCGCATGGTAGCAACGAGCCTTTCCTCGGGACTAATGGCTTGCTGCATGCATGTGTCCTGCTTACTAATAAAGGGGCTAAGCAAAGCTAATAGATGGTGAAAGCAGGGGTCCGTCATCTGCAGATAATTCCTGAAATCACCAGGATTATTCTCCTGGAGGTCCCACAACAAAGGCATATGACAGAATTGGTCACGATTAACCACTTGAGCCCCGGACCATTATGCTGCCTAAGGACCAGAGGTCTTTTTCCAATTTGGCACTGCGTCGCTTTAACTGCTAATTGCGCGGTTATGCAATGCTGTACCCAAACGAAATTTGCGTCCTTTTCTTCCCACAAATAGAGCTTTCTTTTGATGGTATTTGATCACTTCTGCAGTTTTTATTTTTTGCGCTATAAACGGAAAAAGACCGAAAATTTTGAAAAAAAATGATATTTTCTACTTTTTGTTATAAAAAAAATCCAATAAACTCAATTTTAGTCATACATTTAGGCCAAAATGTATTCGGCCACATGTCTTTGGTAAAAAAAATGTCAATAAGCGTATATTTATTGGTTTGCGCAAAAGTTATAGCGTCTACAAACTAGGGTACATTTTCTGGAATTTACACAGCTTTTAGTTTATGACTGCCTATGTCATTTCTTGAGGTGCTAAAATGGCAGGGCAGTACAAAACCCCCCCAAATGACCCCATTTTGGAAAGTAGACACCCCAAGGAAATTGCTGATAGGCATGTTGAACCCATTGAATATTTATTTTTTTTGTCCCAAGTGATTGAATAATGACAAAAAAAAAAAAAAAAAAAAATATTTACAAAAAGTTGTCACTAAATGATATATTGCTCACACAGGCCATGGGCCTATGTGGAATTGCACCCCAAAATATATTCAGCTACTTCTCCTGAGTACGGGGATACCACATGTGTGGGACTTTTTGGGAGCCTAGCCGCGTATGGGACCCCGAAAACCAATCACCGCCTTCAGGATTTCTAAGGGTGTAACTTGTTGATTTCACTCTTCACTGCCTATCACAGTTTCGGAGGCCATGGAATGCCCAGGTGGCACAACCCCCCCCCAAATGACCCCATTTTGGAAAGTAGACACCCCAAGCTATTTGCTGAGAGGCATATTGAGTCCATGGAATATTTTATATTTTGACACAAGTTGCGGGAAAGTGACACTTTTTTTTTTTTTTTTTTTTTTTTTGCACAAAGTTGTCACTAAATGATATATTGCTCACACAGGCCATGGGCCTATGTGGAATTGCACCCCAAAATACATTTAGCTGCTTCTCCTGAGTATGGGGATACCACATGTGTGGGACTTTTTGGGAGCCTAGCCGCGTACGGGGCCCCGAAAACCAATCACCGCCTTCAGCGTTTTTAAGGGCGTGAATTTTTGATTTTACTCTTCACTGCCTAACACCGTTTCGGAGGCCATGGAATGCCCAGGTGGCACAAACCCCCCCCAAATGACCCCATTTTGGAAAGTAGACACCCCAAGCTATTTGCTGAGAGGCATGGTGAGTATTTTGCAGCTCTCATTTGTTTTTGAAAATGAAGAAAGACAAGAAAAAACTTTTTTTTTTTTTCTTTTTTCAAATTTCAAAACTTTGTGACAAAAAGTGAGGTCTGCAAAATACTCACTATACCTCTCAGCAAATAGCTTGGGGTGTCTACTTTCCAAAATGGGGTCATTTGGGGGGGTTTTGTGCCACCTGGGCATTCCATGGCCTCCGAAACTGTGATAGGCAGTGAAGAGTGAAATCAAAAATTCACGCCCCTTAGAAAGCCTGAAGGCGGTGCTTGGTTTTCGGGGTCCCGTACACGGCTAGGCTCCCAAAAAGTCTCACACATGTGGTATCCCCGTACTTAGGAGAAGCAGCAGAATGTATTTTGGGGTGTAATTTCACATATTCCCATGGCATGTTTGAGCAATATATCATTTAGTGACAACTTTGTGCAAAAAAAAAAAAAAAAAAAAAAAAATTTGTCTCTTTCCCGCAACTTGTGTCGCAATATAAAATATTCCATGGACTCGACATGCCTCTCAGCAAATAGCTTGGGGTGTCTACTTTCCAAAATGGGGTCATTTGGGGGGGTTTTGAACTGTCCTGGCATTTTATGCACAACATTTAGAAGCTTATGTCACACATCACCCACTCTTCTAACCACTTGAAGACAAAGCCCTTTCTGACACTTATTTTTTACATGAAAAAGTTTTTTTTTTTTTGCAAGAAAATTACTTTGAACCCCCAAACATTATATATTTTTTTAAAGCAAATGCCCTACAGATTAAAATGGTGGGTGTTTCATTTTTTTTTTTCACACAGTATTTGCGCAGCGATTTTTCAAACGCATTTTTTGGGGAAAAAACACACTTTTTTAAATTTTAATGCACTAAAACACACTATATTGCCCAAATGTTTGATGAAATAAAAAAGATGATCTTAGACCGAGTACATGGATACCAAACATGACATGCTTTACAATTGCGCACAAACGTGCAGTGGCAACAAAATAAATACATTTTTAAAAGCCTTTAAAAGCCTTTACAGGTTACCACTTTAGATCTACAGAGGAGGTCTACTGCAAAAATTACTGCCCTCGATCTGACCTTCGCGGCGATACCTCACATGCATGGTGCAATTGCTGTTTACGTTTGACGACAGACCGCCGCTTGCGTTCGCCTTAGCGCAAGAGCAGGGGGCGACAGGGGTGCTTTTTTTTTTTTTTTTTTTTTTCTTTATTATTTTTTTGCTTTTTTATCTTATTTTTAAACTGTTCCTTTCATTTTTTTTTTTTTAAATCATTTTTATTGTTATCTCGGGGAATGTAAATATCCCCTATGATAGCAATAGGTAGTGACAGGTACTCTTTTTTGAAAAAATTGGGGTCTATTAGACCCTAGATCTCTCCTCTGCCCTCAAAGCATCTGACCACACCAAGATCGGTGTGATAAAATGCTTCCCCAATTTCCCAATGGCGCTATTTACATCCGGCGAAATCTAAGTCATAAAATGCTCGTAGCTTCCGGTTTCTTAGGCCATAGAGATGTTTGGAGCCACTCTTGTCTCTGATCAGCTCTATGGTCAGCTGGCTGAATCACCGGCTGCATTCTCAGGTTCCCTGTTGAGACAGGAGAGCCAGAGAAAAACACGGAAGACGGTGGGGGGGGGGGGGCATTCCCTCCCACGGCTTGTAAAGGCAGTCTAGAGGCTAATTAGCCGCTAGGATTGCTTTTACATGAAAGCCGACCGCTGGCTGAAAAGAATGATACCAAGATGATACCTAAACCTGCAGGCATCATTCTGGTATAACCACTCAAAGTTGTGAATGGCGTACCTGAAGACAAAAAAATGGTTAACAATAAAGCACAGTAAACAATAAAGTATAAATAATTACATACCTGAAAAACAAACATGATAAAACATAATAACAATAACAATAACAATAAAACACTGCAGAATAGAATACAGTAAAAAAAGAGCAGAACAATAGAGAGAGAGAATAGAGAGAGAGAACAATAAAACGACAACTATTTTTTTTTATTTTATATATATTTTTTTTTTTTTTACACTTTTTTTGTAACTAACTTTTATAACTGTAACCGGTTCCAGGTTCGGGTCTCTCAAAATGCGATGGCATCTTGGGAGACCCTGTGAAAGTGTGCCTAGTCTGTGCAATGCTGTACCCTACGCTAATACTCAACTAGTGTATGGTAGCGTTCAAAACATTCACCAATGCAAAGACCAGGATTGTCAGGACAGAAGGGACAATAATAGCGGGTGTCACGCCTATATCCGCGTTTGCTGCAGACACAACATCTTTTTGGGGGGGGTTCGTTGGGTAGGGGTACTCGGGAGCACATAAAAATGCCTCTCATGCAGCCGACTGCATTTCGTTGGGGGATGTGAATGGGGGAAGTACGGGCGCTGCAGAAGTGGTGGGTTCCCAATTAGGATTGGCGAATGCAGCAGGAAGGGCACTATGGGCACGACGGGCCTGTGTTTGTCTTTTTGGTGGCAGCGGGACACTACTTGTGCTTGTCACCTCACCAGCTTGAACTGCACTTATGGGACTCGCCACGTCACCAAGTGTTACTGCAGTGCTGGTTTGACTACGACCGGGGTGTACTAGGCCGCTGGTGCTTGCCAGTTCAATAAAAAGCTTCCAAAAAAACTGTTAGCGATCGCAGGGATCAGGCCTGACTCTGCGAACGCTGCAGTTATGCGTTTAGTGTTTTGTAAGTGACAGTGATCGATCGATACTGCACTTGGGTGGGCTGGACTGGGCCGGGCGGAGGGGCAAAACGCAGGTGCTAGCAGGTATCTGGGTTGATCCCGCTAACACTGCGTTTTTGGGAACCCTAAACTGCTGGGGACGCTAGTATAGATCTGATCTGATCGGATCAGATATTGATCCGTTCAGATACTATACCACTAAAGGAGGCGTATGCTGCGTGCGTGGGTGTTAGCGGTACTGGCGCTAACCTGACGCTGCCTGGGGCCGGTGCTTGCTAGTTCACCAAAATGCTACCAAAAAAACTGTTAGCGATCGCAGGGATCAGGCCTGACTCTGCGAACGCTGCAGTTATGCGTTTAGTGCCTTGTAAGTGTCAGTGATCGATCGATACTGCACTTGGGTGGGCTGGGCTGGGCCGGGCGGAGGGGCACAACGCAGGTGCTAGCAGGTATCTGGGCTGATCCCGCTAACACTGCGTTTTTGGGAACCCTAAACTGCTGGGGACGCTAGTATAGATCTGATCGGATCAGATATTGATCCGATCAGATACTATACCACTAAGGGAGGTGTACGGTGCGTGCGTGGGTGTTAGCGGTACTGGCGCTAACCTGACGCTGCCTGGTGCTTGCTTGCCAGTTCACCAAAATGCTACCAAAAAAACTGTTAGCGATCGCAGGGATCAGGCCTGACTCTGCGAACGCTGCAGTTATGCGTTTAGTGTTTTGTAAGTGACAGTGATCGATCGATACTGCACTTGGGTGGGCTGGGCGGAGGGGCAAAACGCAGGTGCTAGCGGGTATCTGGGCTGATCCCGCTAACACTGTGTTTTTGGGAACCCTAAACTGCTGGGGACGCTAGTATAGATCTGATCAGATCAGATATTGATCCGATCAGATACTATACCACTAAGGGAGGCGCATGCTGCGTGCGTGGGTGTTAGCGGTACTGGCGCTAATCTGACGCTGCCTGGGGCGACGCATATCACCGCCGGGCGATCAGGGGGCTAAACCTTTATTAGGTAATAAACGGCGGGTGCCCTGACACTATAAAAAATAAACGAACTAACCAGCGTCACCCGTAACGGTTATACGGTGATCAGTGGTGAAAGGGTTAACTAGGGGGCAATCAAGGGGTTAAAACATTTATTAGGTAGTATATGGGGGTCCCTGTCACTATAAAACGCTGACGGCGAACCTAAATATTTACCTCACTAACTAGCGTCACCAGCGACACTAATACAGCGATCAGAAAAATGATCGCTTAGCAACACTGGTGACAGGGGGTGATCAAGGGGTTAAAACTTTATTAGGGGGGGTTAGGGGGGTATCCTAGACCTAAAGGGGGGTAATACTAACTGTCCCAACACTGTAACTGTCACAAACTGACACTATGCAGTAATCAGAAAAAAAAAAAAAAAACCTGCTGGTGTCAGTTTGTGACAGGGGGGGGGGGGGTGATTGGGGGGGGATCGGGGGGCGATCGGGGGGGGGATCGGGGTGTTTTGTATGCCTGGCATGTTCTACTGTGTGTGTAGTGTGTTGTGCACTCACATTGATGTCTTCTCCCCTCGGCGCTGGAACGGAAAATACCGAGCCGAGGGGAGATGACATCATTTCCTTTGCTGCTGTTTAGCATACAGCAGCAAAGGAGTGTTCCCATTGGCCGGCGGCGATCGCGAGGGGGGGGCCACGAACGGATGGCCTCCCCCTCATCTCGGATCGCCGGGGAACAGAACGGGACCGCTTCGGGCACCGGGGGGGGGTCCGATCGGACCCCCCACCCGCGAGAGGCAAATCACGTACATGTACGTGATTTTGCCTGCCCGTGCCGCCTTGCCGACGTAAATCGGCGTTAGGCGGTCCTTAAGTGGTTAAGCAACCAATTCTTGCTCCAAGAACTCCTCCTCCCCCTGTTCCTGGACTGGACTTGGGTCAAAGCAATAACTCCAAGCCCAATAATAGCACGATCTCTCCGACGAAAACGCCTCATGGCTAGTATAGGAATGGCTGTTCAGAAACTAACTGACAAGCACGCACTGAAAATCAGAAATGACCTGACAAGCATGCACTGAAAATCAGAAGCAAACTGAAAAGAAAGCACTGAAAAATAGAAACTACCTGACAAGCATGCACTGAAAAACAGAAACAAACTGACAAGCACAAGGCTGAAAAGATCAAATCGACACTCACCAAACTTCTACTAACACGAGATTAGCAGAAGGAGCCCAAAGGGTGGCGCATGACTAGTGAACTTCCTTTTTATCGGCTCGTAGTACGTCACTACATTCGTAATTGCTGGCCAACATTTGTGTGGTTGTGTGTATGTAAGACATATTTTGGGCCAATGCCCTTTGGACAAAATTCCACGGTTTTGTTGGCGAACAAGCCAATCATGTGTACGAGGCTTTAGTCTACAAAACATTCTGTTTACTACAAAAAATGACAAAAAGCAAACTATAGGTTATATGGTATGTTAAATCAGAGCTGGGAAAATCAAAGGTGGTTACGAAGTCTGACCATTGTAAACAAATGACTGTAAATGGATAGAAGTACCAGCCTAAATTTTTGATTTTTAAATTTATATTGAATTTTATGTGATGAAAAAAAATGTGAAATTTTAGAATGCATTGTTTTGCGTTGTGATAATTTTAAAATGTACCTGAAAAGTTCCACCAAAATGGAGCCTGTGTATACAATGATCAATAGGGATGTTGGTACATACAGTACATGAGGCTGCTTGCTCGTGAAGCCTCTAACTATTAACAATATGTAAATGCAATAAAAGATGCGGTTACAAATGTCCATAAGCATAGGCGTGCACACGGGGTGTGCCAGTTGTGCCTGGGAACACCCTAATCACCATGCTGTTTCCCGAGTTTCACTGTGAAATGTTCCATCCAAGCAGTGTATGGCCGGAGCTGCCTGTGAATCACTTTCATATACAGCAGATCCGATCGTGAGGCGAGAGCCGCTCACTGTGTGTAAAACTGCTAGCAGGGAGAGAGAGAGAGAGAGAGGAGCTGTCAAAACTCCGAAGTGATGGCGGGGGTGGGCGGGATCGAACAGCCATCAAACACCAACCAATGGGATGTGGTCTGGGCGGGCCCCTTTCTTAGACAGCCTGATCATTGGCTGTTTGATAGCTGCTCAGTCCCGCCCCTCCCCCGACATCACTCCTGAGTTGTGACAGCTGGTCTTTTCACTGCATGCAGATACATTACATCATGACAGTTTCACACACCGAGCAGCTCTTGCCACGATCTACTGCATGTAAAACTCCTCTCCTCTGTCAGTGTCCATGAGTGCTGCTGCACATTAGTTGCAATTACTGCTGCCTATCAGTGCCAATCAGTGCTACCCATCAGTGCCAATCAGTGCTGCCAACAAGTGCCCATCACTGCTGCCCATCAGTGCCAATGAATGCTGCCAATCAGTGCTCATCAGTGCCAATCAATGCTGCCAATCAGTGCCCATCACTGCTGCCCATCAGTGCCAATCAGTGCTGCCAGTCAGTGCCAATCAGTGCTGCCAATCAGTGCTGTCTATCAGTGCCGCTATCAGTGCCAATGAGCGCTGCCCATCAGTGCTGCCTATCAGTGCCGCTATCAGTGCCAATCAATGCTGCCAATCAGTGCCCATGATTGCTGCTATCAGTGCCAATCAATGCTGCCAATCAGTGCCCATCAGTGCTGCCTATCAGTGCCGCTATCAGTGCCAATCAACGCTGCCAGTGCCCATGAGTCCTGCCTATCAGTGCCCATCAGTGCTGCCTATCCGTGCCGCTATCAGTGCCAATCAGTGCTGCCCATCAGTGCCAATCAATGCTGCCAGTGCCCATGAGTGCTGCCAATCCGTGCCCATAAGTGCTGCAAATCAGTGCCGCTTAGTGCTGCCTATTAGTGCCACTCAGTGCTGCCAGTCAGTTCTGCCTATCAGTGCCAATCAGTGTTGCCTATCAGTGCCAATCAGTGACGCCTATTAGTGCCACCTATCAGTCCCCATCAGCGCTGCCAATTACTGCCCATCAATGCTGCCAATCAGTGCAGCCTATCAATGCCAATCAGTGCTGCCCATCGGTGCCCATCAGTGCTGCCCATCAGTACCCATCAGTGCAGGGATGGGGAGATGAACGCTGCAGCCAGGCACATTGTTCATGGGGGGGGGGGGGGGGGGCGCAACTGAAATGTGTAGATGTTTATTAATGCCACATGCCGAACTTTAGTATAATAGGTAATCACCACACTACTATTTACAATAAACTACTGGAGGTAAAATAAAAAAGTGTCAGTAAAAGGCCTGCCGCTAAGCACTGTTATGTGTTCCCACACCACAAAAAAAAGTGCAGTGCTAACTTACTGATCAATAACTTAAAAATAATGGTGGAACCCTCTAGTGTATAGAAATCTCAATAAACGTCAATATAACCACAATACTGGTCTCTGTGATATGTAACGTCACATATAATACACATCAAACTGAAAATAAGACGTAAAAAATTAAACTTAGCAGGGATGGTGAAAACCCCTCTTATAGATATTTGCCATACAGATTAACTTCAACTGCAATAATTCCAGTGATGTGTGATTTCACATGTAATACACATCAAAATGAGAATAAGACGTACATTTTTTTTAAATTAACAAGGATGGTGGAAACCCCTCTAGGGATAATTGCAATACAAATTAAGTTCAAGTGCAACAACTTTTTTTAACAACAAGGTTGGTCTTTATTTGAAAAATTAAGTTGCAGTACATTATAAGACATGAAATCATTGCAGTGAACACAACAATGGAACAAAACAGTACATATGCAGTACGCGATGGGGGGGGCAGGGGAAAGGGAGCACCAAATAATACAGCGCAGTCAAATACAGTGCAGCATAAACCTATAGGGTGAGGACTACAAAAGAGGATAATGTAGATCACAGATCACAGGGGGTCGGTCCATGGCTGCCAGACCCTCTCAAATTTACGGGGACAACCTCTACTTATATATGTAAGTTTATACATTGGCAAAATAGCATTAACTGAGTTTTCCCATGACCTTATTGTAGGTGGTAAGGAGGACATACATCTAAGGAGGATCTCCTTTTTTGCATAAAAGAGTAGCAATGAAAGCAAAAGTTTAGTATACCGAGGCCTTTGGTCGTCGTCCTGTATGCCCAGTAGAGCCAATTCAGCTGTCAGAGGGAGCTCCAGCTAGAGCCGTACATTAATAAACTCAAAAATATCAGCCCAGTAACGGTTGAGTTTCGGACATAGCCAAAACATGTGCATATAATCACTGTGTGTAGACTGACATCTTGGGCAGCTCGGGGGTTTCAACGGGTAAATTCTGTGCAGTCTCTGAGGCGTAAAGTAAATCCTATGCAGGAATTTTGTTTGTATTAATTTGTCCCTAGAGGATATCACCAGCTGGGAGGAATTTTCAAAGCATTCTTCCCAAGTCTCTCTATCCAGGGATGGGATATCTGCCCTCCACTTGTCCCATAATACATCCATTTTTTTGGAGTCTGTGCTAAGTAACGTCAAGTATAACGTCGATAGGGGTTTAGTCAGGGATTCTTGCGACAATAATTCCTCGACCCCATCCGTCGACAGGTCAGGTGGTGTCGGGAACTGAGCCCGAAAAGCGCGACGTAGCTGATAGTAGTGAAACAGCATCCCTGGTGGAAGGCCATATCTCTCTACCAAATCTTGGAAGGAAACTAGGATCCCGGAAGAAACAACATCCTTCAGGACTTTGATTCCATACCGGGCCCACACTTGAGGGTCAGGAACAGTCCTAAAATGCGGGAGATTAGGATTTCCCCATAACGGACAATAAGGGGACCACCTATTAGGAGCTAAGTACCGTCTCCTAGCCACCCCCCATACACGCAGAGTGGCTCGCGTGGGACCGGCGAGGGCAGGACTGGAGGAAGCCCCACGATATACCAAGTTCCCGAGTTCTTTAAGGGAACCCACCATAGCCGCTTCCAAACAAACTGCTGCATTGGCCCTAGACTGCTCAAACCACCATCTAACCGTGACTAGCACAGCTGCCCAATAGTACACCAATAAGTTAGGTAATGCCAAACCCCCATATCTGACAGGGAGCTGAAGGGTTGACTTGGCTATACGAGGGGAGGATCCCCGCCATAGGAAGGATCCAATGCAGACATCTATCGCTTTGAAAAACTTCTGAGGTATCCATGTGGGGCAATTACGAAAGATATAATTTAGTTTAGGGAGATAAATCATTTTCAATATATTTATACGCCCTAGCAAATTAAGGGGGAGGCTAGCCCACCTGGAGCAGTGATCTTTGAGACGCGCGACTATAGGCTGTAGGTTGAGGCGTTGAAATGCCCTAAAATCCCGTGATATCTTTATTCCCAGGTATGTAAATATCTCCGCCCACCTCAGTGCAGGTTGATTCACTAGATCTCTAGCCTTATCATCTAGGGGAAAAAGTATCGATTTTGACCAATTGATGCGAACTCCCGAAAAACGTCCGAACTCATCAAAAATTTCTAACGCCGCCTGCCTGCAGCGAAGTATCTACATCCTGTAAGTAGAGTAGTGCGTCATCGGCATACAGGGATATCTTCTCCTCCAGAGGGCCAACCCGCAGTCCCACAATGCAGCTAGATTCACGCACCAGTGTCGCCAGAGGCTCTAAGGCCAAGGCAAATAAAGTGGGGGACAGTGGGCACCCCTGCCTGGTCCCCCTCCGGAGGAGAAAACTATCAGAAAGGGAGTCATTTACCCTAATCCTTGCTCTGGGGGCCCTATACAACAGGCCTAGCGAGTGAAGAAATGTGGGACCCACCCCAAATCTCCTCAGCACTTCCCATAAATATTCCCATTCCACGGAGTCAAAAGCCTTCTCCGCGTCCAGAGAGGCTATGACTCGTGTTCCGTTGTTATCATGGGTGGCAGCCAAGTTTAGGAACAAACGGCGTATATTGATATCAGTGCCCTTCCCCGGCATGAACCCGGTTTGATCTACATGTACAAGGTCCTCTATCACTTTTCCAAGTCTCCTGGCCAAAATTTTAGCCAATAGTTTGGCGTCTGCGTTAATGAGGGAGATAGGTCGATAGGAGGCACATTCTTCAGGGTCCTTACCGGGTTTGGGCACCAACACCACCACCGCTTCAGAGAAAGATTCAGGTAGGGCGTTCAAAGTAAAAGATTGCTGCAGCAATGAGGTAAATCTAGGTGCAAGGAGTTCCTGGTATACAGCATAGAATTCAATGGGTATCCCATCTGGTCCCGGGGCCTTTCCCTCAACAACTTTTTAGTTGGGAGGTTCACACCATTATAGCACTTTGGAATTTTTATTTTTTAGATTGTTACAGTTTTTTATGTTTTAGTTACTACCCTGTTTCCCCGAAAATAAGACCTAGCGTGATTGTCAGTGATGGCTGCAATATAAGCCCTACCCCCCAAATAAGCCTTACCCTGTTTCCCTGAAAATAAGCCCTACCCTGAAAATAAGACCTACAAGGACTTTAACTAGGGCTTATTTGGGGGGTAGGGCTTATATTGCAGCCATCACCGGCAATCACACTAGGTCTTATTTTCGGGGAAACAGGGTATTAATAATGTGAATTATTGCACTTGAAGTTAATTTTCCTCCAACCCAAACTCCCTCATCCATGTCTTTATGGACATTGCTTTGTGCACTGGTGTTCAGTCATGTTGGAACTGGAAGGGGCCATCCCCAAACTGTTCCCACAAAGTTGGGAGCATGAAATTGTCCAAAATGTCTTGGTATGCTGACATCTTAAGAGTTCTCTTCACTGGAACTAAGGGCCAAGCCCAACCCCTGAAAAACAACTCCACACCATAATGACATGGATGAGCGAGTTTGGGGTGGAGGAACTTGGCTGTCCTGCACAGAGTCCTGACCTCAACCCAATAGAACACCTTTGGGATGAATTAGGGTGAAGACTGCAAGCCAAGCCTTCTCATCCAACATCAGTGCCTGACCTCACAAATGCGCTTCTGGAAGAATGGTCAAACATTCCCATAGACACACTCCTAAACCTTGTGGACGACCTTCCCAGAAGAGTTGAAGCTGTTATAGCTGCAAAGGGTGGGCCAACTCAATATTGAACCCTACAGACTAAGACTGGGATGTCATTAAAGTTCATGGGCATGTACTTATATATATATATATATATATGTATATATACACACACGCACACGCATGTGTGTGTTTCCTCTGGGGTGCACACCCTAATGCAATAGGCTGCGCACGCCTATGGTGGTCAACTCCCTCTGGTAAGAGGCTGTGTGCTTCTGTAGGAGGTGGCGGATTTCTCTCTGGGTCACATCTTTATTCACTTTAATAATTATCGCATGTGGGCAAAGAATGGGCTTTACGTTCACTTTGGTGTAACTTTACCAAGGAGCACTACACTTCTTTGTCTATTTCTGTATATGTGTGTAGCTAGCAAATTGTGTTAGCAGCTATTTCATATATCAGATTGTGTCCAAGCGCAGGTTTTTTCTATTTCTTATGAACGTTTGTGAGTGCATCTTTTTATTGGATTTACATTTTGTTACATAATAAAAAAATTACACTATTGGCGGATTGGCGCCTTGCTTCCCCCTACCCTCTTCTTTTGCAGTGGTTGGGTTCCCAGCCCACTCTGAGAGTCAGCCTTGATATTCCCAATAGTGTTAGTCACAGACTATTTGTTATGTTCCCAAGCTTATACCTCTGGGATGTTTCTTAAAATGTATTTCCTATGAGTTTGTTTATTTATATGCACATCTAACAGCATAATTGCTCCTCTTCTGTCCTGCAACTTTTAACAGGGATGGAGGCCTGCCATTTGGCTGTGCCAGGTCACACCCTCCTTCATGCTCTACCAAATTGGGTGGAAGACACCCGCTTTAGTGACCTGTCACGCCTAATATTTTATATCCTAGAGTATCTATATATACTCATATACCTTAGTCTCTTGCCTCAGCCCCCCCCCCTTTTTTTGCCCATTAGTTTAAACTGGGTTTTCTTTTAGTGCCTCCTCTTATCATACACCTCTGTCTTTATCTGGCCGGCCCAGCCCAGGGTTGATGGGGATCGGATTGTGTTAGCTTCTGAGGTTGGGATGTGCGGAAGTTCTTTCTTTCGCCTCATCCATTGGTGGGGGTGGGGATTGACCTCCTGCATGTCGGCGTCATGCATTGATGCCCCGCTCGTGGCGTCAATTGATGCCTCAATGTCGGGGACGTTCGTTTCCATCCTGCGCCGCAGGCGAGGTGGGCGTGGACCCACTGCTGGTGGTTATGCCCCACGCATATGGGATCCATTCTTCGCCTCCCTCGTACTGCATTGGCTCGCTCAACATGACGTTACCTGGACTGGGGGTATATGGCGGCCTAGGTTGGCCAGTGGTTCACTTTGCATGAGCTTATCACTGGGACACAAGCTGATTCATGCACCATACATAACAGGTAATTAATGGTCAGAGGCGGCTCTAGGCTTTGTGAGGCCTTAGGCAAACCTTAGACATGAGGCCCCACTAACTCCCATAAAGGGTAAAATAATTCAAGCGGTTAAAAAAATTCTTCATTAATCAAATATATATATTACACGCACACAAATATAGATAACATTTGTGCAGCTGCTACTAGCAATATGTTCAAGGTACAACAAGAGTCAAATCCATATTTCTCCATTTACATGAAGGTCAGGTTAATATAACCCAACACAGAGTTCCCCCTTACATCGGAGTGTGCAGGATTCCCCCTTACAGTGCAAGGGGAAATTTGATGTAAGGGGGAATGTTGCAGACTTTGGTGTAAGGGGGAACTCTGATGTAAGGGGGGGCATCAGAGTTACCCTTTATGTCATTGTCCACAGAGTTTCAACTTGCATTTAAAATGGAAACTCTAATGTGGGGAGGACTCTGGTCACCATAGAGCACCTTCCACAGAGTGAACGCACTAGGGTTGGGGGGGGGCTTACTGATATAACGGGGAACCTTTATATTAATGCCCCCTTACCTTACTGTATTCACTGCCCCCTACATCAGTGATCCCCCCTCAGACTGGCCTTGCTACGCTGTTACTGACCACCACTCAGGTACACCGTACAGGGCTCAGTCAAACGGTCCTCTATGGGCTCCAGCCTGATGGCTCTCTGATGGAGACTGTGCGGCATTAATACAATAGATGGTCAGACCCTGCAGAAATACTACAGTAGATGGTCAGAGAGTGTGCAGACATGATACAGGAGATAATCAGAGACTGCAGACATAGTACAGGAGATGATCAGAGACTGCATACATGATACAAGAGATTATCAGAGACTACATACATGATACAAGAGATTGTCAGAGACTGCATACATGATACATGAGATTGTCAGAGACTGCATACATGATACAGGAGATTGTCAGAGACTGCATACATGATACAGGAGATGGTCAGAGACTGCATACATGATACAGGAGATGGTCAGAGACTGCATACCTGATACAGGAGATGGTCAGAGACTGCATACATGATACAGGAGATGGTCAGAGACTGCATACCTGATACAAGAGATGTTCAGAGACTGCATACCTGATACAGGAGATGGTCAGAGACTGTAGACATGATACAGGAGATGGTAAGAGGCTGCAGACATACTACAGGAGATGTTCAGAGACTGCAGACATAATACAGGAGATGGTCAGAGACTGCATACATCAGGCATGTCCAAAGTCCGACCCGCGGGCCAATCGCGGCCCACGGTCCGGTTTTGAACGGTCCGCCTGGTTATCTAAACATATATATCTTTTGTGGCCCCCGACGATCTCCCAGCACCGGGGCCACAAAAGATATATAGTCTGGCTGCCTTGGAGGGAGGAGGCAGGACGAGTGCTGTGCACACACAGGAGTATTTCTTGTTTACACGGCAGCCTCTGTAATAGGAAATCCCGTCTCCGGCGCTGCCATTGGACGACTGTTCTGTCCATCAAAGGAGGCGGGACTTTCATTTAAAGAGGCCGCTGTGTAAACAGGAGATTCTCCTGTAGGATATCTTTGGAGCTCGTCCTGCCCCCTCCATGTCCCCTCCAAGGCTGCAATGATGGCAATGGTGAGTGCATTCCTGGCAATAATTGGTGCTGCATTTCTTGTAATGGTGAGTGCATTCCTGGCAATGGTGGGTACTGCATTCCTGGCAATGGTGGGTGCATTCCTGGCAATGGTGGGTACTACATTCCTGGCAATGGTGAGTGCATTCCTGGCAATGGTGGGTGCTGCATTCCTAGCAATGGTGGGTGCTGCATTCCTATCAATGGTGGGTTCTGCATTCCTGGCAATTTGGGGGTCTGCAGATGGGCACTGACCCTTATTTTGCTTTACAGTCCTTTATTTAAAATTTGAAGTTTTTTTTCCTGAGACTTCCCTCTTAAAGTGAAGATGTGTGTTATACGCCAATAAATACGGTATATCCAAATAATACGCCTGAGCTCATCACTTTACTCACACACAGCCACAAATGTAAGAGAATTCTTGTTGAGCAGTGTATTAGTGCTCGAACAAACACACACTTAGACCGAATTTTAATGGTTCAAAGAATGTCAGGCAAAATGGTCGGCCCTCGCGCATGTTCACTTCATCAAATCTGGCCCTCTTTGAAAAAAGTTTGGACACCCCTGGCATACATGATACAAGAGATGGTCAGAGACTGCAGACATACTACAGGAGATGATAAGAGACTGCATATATGATACAAGAGATGGTCAGAGTGTGCGGACATGATACAGGAGATGGTCAGACTGCAGACATACTACATGAGATGATCAGAGACTGCAGACATGGTACAGGAGATGGTCAGACTGCAGACATGGTACAGGAGATGGTCAGAGACTGCAGACATGGTACATGAGATGGTCAGAGACTGCAGACATAGTACAGGAGATGGTCAGAGACTGCAGACCTACTACAGGAGATGGTCAGAGACTCCAGACATACTACAGGAGATGGTCAGAGACTGCAGACATACTACAAGAGATGGTCAGAGACTGGAGACATACTACAAGAGACGGTCAGAGACTCCAGACCTACTACAGGAGATGGTCAGAGACTCCAGACATACTACAGGAGATGGTCAGAGACTGCAGACATACTACAAGAGATGGTCAGAGACTGGAGACATACTACAAGAGACGGTCAGAGACTCCAGACATTCTACAGGAGATGGTCAGAGACTCCAGACATACTACAGGAGATGGTCAGAGACTGCAGACCTATTACAGGAGATGGTCAGAGACTCCAGACATACTACAGGAGATGGTCAGAGACTCCAGACATACTACAGGAAATGGTCAGAGACTCCAGACATACTACAGGAGATGATCAGGGACTGCAGACATAGTACAGGAGATGATTAGAGACTGTAGACATAGTACAGGAGATGGTCAGAGACTACATACATAATACAGGAGATAGTCAGTGACTGCAGACATAATACAGGAGATGGTCAGAGACTGCAGACCTACTACAGGAGATGGTCAGAGACTGCAGACATACTACAAGAGATAGTCAGAGACTGGAGACATACTACAAGAGATGGTCAGAGACTGGAGACATACTACAAGAGATGGTCAGAGACTCCAGACATTCTACAGGAGATGGTCAGAGACTCCAGACATACTACAGGAGATGGTCAGAGACTCCAGACATACTACAGGAGATGGTCAGAGACTCCAGACATACTACAGGAGATGGTCAGAGACTCCAGACATTCTACAGGAGATGGTCAGAGACTCCAGACATACTACAGGAGATGGTCAGAGACTCCAGACATATTACAGGAGATGGTCAGAGACTCCAGACATACTACAGGAGATGGTCAGAGACTCCAGACATACTACAGGAGATGGTCAGAGACTCTAGACATTCTACAGGAGATGGTCAGAGACTCCAGACATACTACAGGAGATGGTCAGAGACTCCAGACATACTACAGGAGATGGTCAGAGACTCCAGACATACTACAGGAGATGGTCAGAGACTCCAGACATTCTACAGGAGATGGTCAGAGACTCCAGACATTCTACAGGAGATGGTCAGAGACTCCAGACATACTACAGGAGATGGTCAGAGACTGCAGACATACTAGAGGAGATGGTCAGAGACTGCAGACATACTACAGTAGATGGTCAGAGACTGCAGACATACTACAGGAGATGGTCAGAGACTCCAGACATACTACAGGAGATGGTCAGAGACTCCAGACATACTACAGGAAATGGTCAGAGACTCCAGACATACTACAGGAGATGGTCAGGGACTCCAGACATACTACAGGAGATGGTCAGGGACTGCAGACACACTACAGGAGATGGTCAGAGACTCCAGACACACTACAGGAGATGGTCAGAGACTCCAGACACACTACAGGAGATGGTCAGGGACTGCAGACACACTACAGGAGTTGGTCAGAGACTCCAGACACACTACAGGAGATGGACAGAGACTCCAGACATACTACAGGAGATGGTCAGAGACTGCAGACATAGTACAAGAGATGGTCAGAGTGTGCGGACATAATTGGGCTGAAATTGCCCAGACCGCACAGCGTGTTCCTGTGTTTTTCATAGTGTTAACCCGCCCTGTGACCTTGAACTCGCACTTTGCTGCACTAACTTGCCTGGAAGGGGGGCACTAGTATGGGCACCTGGAGCAATTTTGCACATCTCTTGTGGGGTGCCAAGGGCTACCCCCTCTGTGGCAGACAGCATCTCTTTAATTTGGGAGGGAGGGGAATATGTGCTAAGGGGGTGGATTTCATATCCAAACCCCCTTGTAGCACAAGTCATAAAGTTCCCTCTAGAACATATCCTCTCCCCCCAAATCACTCAAGTCATAAAGTGAACTGTAGGCTTGTCCCTCCCCCTCCTCTGGAAGACTCTGTCATATTTTATCTCAGATGATCAGCGTTGTCTCGGCAGTGTGGTAAGCCTCCTCCTCCCCCTCCCCCTCTGTGTACACAGGAAACATCACACAGCAGGAGAAGGAGGGGGCAGGTTCAGTTCACTCCACGGCTCTCTGCAATGTGTGTGTCAGGGCCAGGCAGCCGGGGACTGCGGGGAGAGATGTCAGCTGACTCTGCTCTCTCTGCCATAAAAAGTGGAGCTCGCGGTGGCATGCGGGAATGAAAATAGCTCGTACAAGCTGCGGTCTGCGGGCATTCCATGACTGATTTGCCAGCAAAGGTTGAGGTATGGGCAAATTAGGTGCCCAGGCGGGGCCCCTGGGTTTGCGAGGCCTAAGGCGGCCGCCTAATTTGCCTATATAGCATACTATAGTATACTACTATATACCTAGTATACTATCCTATTACACTCCTAATGAGTGGCTTTAATGCCATGAAACGCGTTGAATGCTACTTTTTTTTTAATGCTCTCCATTTTACCATTTATGTCCATCATGTCAACTCAATAATTGTATCTTATGCTATGAGCAGTATAATTTAAGTGTAAGTCATGTGACTACCATATTATTTGAGACAATGCATTTTTGAGAGTTTGAATTAATTTTAGATTGTAACAAATACATAAATTCATCTATATATATATATATATATATATATATATATATATATACACACATGTGTGTACTTATTTTCATTTCATTTGATATGGTGGGCCTCATTTAAATTCCCAGCTCCTCTTCTGTCCTGCAACTTTTAACAGGGATGGAGGCCCGGCATTTGGCTGTGCCAGGTCACCCTCCTTCATGCTCCATCGATTAATCAGTTTAACAAAACTGTTAAATCCCCGGCATGCCGTAAAATGCTGGCTGTCACATTTACTTGTGCTCTCAACCAAACTGTCAAACCATCCAGTGGCTGGTGTCATACCTGATCACATTTGCAGCATCATGGCAGTTGAAGATTAAACAGAGGCCAAGATGCCAGCTTCCTTGGCTGAAAACAATAGGAGGGTTTACTTCCACTTTAAGGGCACACCTAGTCCCCTGCCAGGCCCACTTCCTGGGGATTGGCTGAAGGCCAGTTTGCAGGACATCCCTCCTTGCCTCTGCCCACTAATTTCTAGAACATTCTCCAACATTCTAGAACCAGGGGGAGGCACTAGAGTGTTGCCTGGTTGAGTCATCCATCCCTGAACCCAGATTCCATGGCTCAGGTTTAGCCCTCAGCCAAACTATATTTTACCTACACTACCACTAGTAGCACACTAGAGGGCGCTATATAAATGGATGCCCATCTATTGTTAGACATAATGCTTATATTTATATCTATTATAACATCAGGTGGGAGTCCATTTTTTAAAGTGGTATCTTCTGAGGGTTTCCATTCCCCTCCTTTCCTTGCTGCTGGATTGGGTCAGATCTGTGTGTAGTTACATGGCACAGTGATTTGATATTGTCTTATTATTCCCTGGGTATAGAATTTGGTGGATCATTTGTGGTTGCTGTAGCCTATAAATGTACTTTGTAATGATTCAACTGCCTGTAAATTTTAGATTTATATCCACCCTCATACACTTTTCTGATGAAGAAGTGAAGAAAATGCTGTTCATAAGACACAAGGGGAAATCCTAAAGCCTCGTACACACGATCGGACTTTCCGACGGGAAATGTTTGATGACAGGCTGTTGGCGGTAAATCCGACTGTGTGTATGCTCCATCGGACAATTGTTGGCCTTTCCGCCAACAAATATTGGCTAGCAGGTTTTCAAATTTTCCGTGGACAAATGTGTGTTGTCGGATTTTCTGAGCGTTTGTACACAAGTCCGTCGGACAAAAGTCCAAACTACAAACACACATGCTCGGAAGCAAGGACGAGCCGGAAGCGGTCAGTCTTGTAAAACTAGCGTTCGTAATGGAGATATCACATTCGTGACGCGGCAAGTTATGAACTCTCTCAATGCAGCGCACATTCTCTTCTTCTTTATAATGGTATTATAATAAAGCTGCATTGCTGGTGATATTGACAGAGTTCTGCCAAACGTATTTCATTTTTTTTTCTAGTGATCTCCAGAATAATATATTTTTTTTTTTTTGGGTCAAATTACCACAACACCATTATTATCTCGTAGTTTTTAAGCTCAAAGAAACTATCTTGGCGTCCCTTGTTAATTTGACATTGTATTTTTGAAATGTACCTGCCTACTCACAAACAAACTGTTCTTTTTTAAGTAAAACATATAGCAAAGTATTTTTCTAAAAAAATATTTTTTATTGAATAGGGAGCACAAGGTCATATATAAATCAAGAGGAAAGCAACAATGGAGAAACATTTGGAATTGGTGAAGCGTTTGTACCCCAGGGCAGACATCAATTATGTGAATTTCAAAATTGGTAACCTGAGGGAGCACAATGCGGTCCTGAACTTCGAGAGATCGGGAGCAGCAGCAGATGACATATATGTCCCAAGGCTGTGGTCTTACAACAGCCTGTGTTTTTTGCCAGACCAGACGGAACCCAGGCCATCGCTCTCAATGCTTCCTTCCACACAAATAAACTAAATTACATAAAAAATGCATTCTCTGCACAAAAAAAAAGAACAACTCAAATCATAATTTTAAAACTAAACTAAAAGAAAATTAAAAATTGTAGGGTTGAAAAACCCCAGCCCAGTAGACTTGTTGGGGGTGTTGGGGCTGCATTTGCCACAGTCCGCCAAGCTGCTGTGGTGGGTGGGGTGGCTGTGGTGTCTGTGGAGGTGGTGGAGGATTGTGCTCTAATTCACAGATGTGTGTTTTTGGGGTAATTTGGCCCCTCGTCCACTTGTTGAGGAGCTGCAGGATCATCTCCTCGCACCTACTGTGTTGGTCCTCCTCCATATTCTTCAACTTACTGGCGGTCATGCATCCAAATGCCTCCTGTGCATCTGTTGCCGTGCTAATGGCACTTGTTGCATGCCTGAAGAAGGCAGCCGTGGCGTCATCCAAAGGGAGGAATCTGGGACTCAGTCTGGCTGCTGGGCAGGGGCTTCTCCTGACTGAGACTTTCCTGTGTATGAACAAGGGACATATTTTTAGGTTTTTGGTCATCAATCACACACAATTTTGAGCTCATGACTTTTGCAAATTGAATGTTAACAAATAGAAAAGACTATCATTCTGACCCCAGCATTTTTCATTCTTGTCCCAATCATTTTTGGCCACTACTGTCTATTAATATGTAAACCACTTTGTTAAGGCAGAAATTTGGGATCAATAACGTCATTCTATTTTTGTATACAAATATGTTCAACAATGCTATACCTGGGTCAAGCTGGGCTCCTCCACATCTTCTTCCTGTGTAGACTAGGGTGGACCTCAGGAGTTGTGGCCTCATCTTTGGTCTGACAAAAAACGCGGGCTGTTGTAGTATCACAGCCTGGGGACATATATGTCATCTGCTGCTGCTCCCGATCTCTAGGATTCCATGACCTTCTTGTGCTCCCTATTATATGTACTACGCAAGCTACCAATTTTGACCTTCAAATAATTGATGTCTGCCATGTGATACAAAGGCTTCACCAATTCCAAAAGTTTCTCCATTGCTGCCTTCCTCTTGATTTTATTGGAGTAACCCCCACTTTTAACTTGCCATAGACAAGGCAGCTCCCGGTACTGCTGGATAAATTCAGGCAAAAAACCTGGGGCTGTAAATGAATCCACTATTTTGCCTGCAAGACACAAAACAAGACAAACCCTAATGTCAGGCTAAACTCATAATCTGGTCCCAATATAGGCCTCAATCTATAAGCAGTATAGGCCACTAACCACTGATGCCCCAATTTACAATTGTACCTTCATTTTAGCTTTCCTTTTGGCGATGTTGATCGTTCGTCCTCCACTCCCAGATCATTCCTACGGCCGTTACATCGACCGCGCGTTATGGTTTTATATACACTGTGCATGCGTGAAACTCCGCCGCTGTCCTTCTTTCTAGTGTATTCCCCGCCTCCTCTCTTTCGGGGCATTGGGAAAGCAGGTGTGTGCTGAGAGCAGCAATGAGGAAAACCCGGATCAAGCCACTTCCAGATCCAGGATGAGATATAAGGCCTCAAATATGTCGTTTGAAGAAATGGTGGAGATGGTGGACATCTTAGTGAGGACAGACTATGATGGGAATCATAGACCTTACAGAAACCCAAATGCCAGAAAGGCCAAGATCATGGCTAAAGTTGTGAGAAGTCTGCACAGGAATTTTGGGGTACGACGATCCAAGGACCAGTTAAGAAAACGCTGGTCAGACCATAAATTGAGAGAGGAAGATCAGTATAGAAAGATCAAGAAAGTGCTGCGAAAAAGTAAGTATTTGTCCTGTGTTCCTATTATTATTACTTTCGTACTGGTCCATGTTCTTTTCTTTACTGCTCTACAGTTTAAAATACCAAGTTTTATTTTTGTGGACACAAACATCGTTCGCGGGACATTAAACATTGTTCGATTGACTTCTAATATTTAATTTTTGGGAGATGCAGTTTAAACGCATTTGTTATGGCCTATTTTGATTAAAATAAGTTCATTAGATTGTTGTCTAGATGTGTTTGTAACTATAATGAAATGTCAACTTTATTCAGTGTCAGTAGAGGACACTCAGCAGCTGTTTACGCATCTGGACGCAGGAGCACGAGTGTGGGACACCATAACACCCTTGTTATGGTGTCCCACGCAGGTGCTCCAGTGGATACTAGGGTATCTCCATGTGTGAAACTTGCACAAAACAGGTAATTATTCCTGCTTTTGAAAGGGAAAAAACATGTATTCAGCTTGGAACTCTGCCAAAACAGACAATTGGAAGACACTTCCAAACAATGTTTCATATTACTATTTCTAGCCTAACATATCTGTCTGCTAAGTATACCTTTTTTGTATTCACATGGGGAGAAAAGAAGAGGGACATCTGAGCTGTGTGTGGACACCAGTAACCCAGCACCTCCTGAAGATACAGAAAGTCAACTCACCACACACCCTGAAGATGTTGATGCTGATGTGCAGGAAGTACTGTGTGAAATTATTGGAAATGGTGTCGACCACAGGTCAGTGTCTGAGACCACAGCTTCAAGTAATTGATGGATGCCTGCATATTTATAATACATGGTGTGGTTTTTTTGTTTTTTTTTTAGGTGATGTGGATGTTGTGGAAGAACAAAATCACTTCAGCAGTGCAAGTGCACAAATACTTATCAGTGAGCTCTTGGTTTGCAATAGGGAATTGGGGAAAATGAAAGAAAACATCCATGATGTACAAAACAGATTTATCAACATCATCAATATTTTAGCAAAAATTTAAAAAACAAACATGTTTTATTTTTGTCGTTATGTTGTACATGTGTTTGTACAGTTTTAAATTGATTACATTTGTATGGCTTCATGCCCAGATGTCTATTGAAGTCGCACCTGAAATTGGAAAAAGTAGTGCAGGAACTACTTTTGCTAATTCTTATGGCGCCGCTAAATTAGTGTTGCACCGATTGGAACAGTGCCATTGCCTCAAATAGGCTGCAACTTGTCATGCAATTTGATCTATCAAATCGCATGACAAATCGCTCCAATGTGAACCTAGGCTTTATAGTGTCTGAGGTCAGTGTTTAGCCACTCCACTTCTCTAGGTGCACCACCAGGTCCTGTTTTATTTATTTTCTGCAGGCTAAAAATGACTGTGTGAATTACTAACCTCGAAAATGACATCATCACCTGTGCCAAAAAGAAAAAAATATAGAAAACATGACCTAGAAATGCATCTGGAGAAGGAGAGTTGTCAAACACTGCCCTAAGTAATGTTTTAATTGTAATCTTTATGTGTTTTTAAGAACCACAAAGCCAAAAATTGAAGATTCACACAAATTGGGCCACAAAATTCGGAATTCCCTCATGATCCCATGCCTAAAATGTGTGTCTTCCCCTACATCGAGTTTGCTAAAGCCCCAAAACACACAGTGTGTCAACATGTGCTAGCTCCCATCATGGGGGATCAATGGACTTGTTTCTGGGGTGCAACCCCTTCCTCACACCTACTTTAGTTTTGAGGAAGGGGTTGCTCCCCCAAAATGTGTACATTGATATCCCGTGATGGGAGATAGCACATGTTGACACACTGTGTGTTTTGGGGCTTTAGCGAACTAGATGTAGGGAAAGACACACATTTTAGGCAGGGGATCATAAGGGACATTTAACAGTTATGTCTCTACGTGTATGTGGCTTCAAATTTTGGCTTGTAGAGGGGTGAGATCACTCCAACTGAGGAAGGCAACATCAACACAGTTTTGGGATACTAATGTCTCATATGGCCTTCACTTTAGCAAAGTCGAACTTTGTAAGTTCCTAAGTTGGGGATGTGTATCTTATGTTTTTAAGCATGCTTGTTTAGCCCCAAAAAAGGTTAAATAATGGCAAACATACATGTAATACACCAAGATGCTGGTTTGTTCAAAAACCATTTAGAACGCACATGTGAATGTGCTTGGAGTAAAATGTTTTATACTAAACAATGTGTGGCTTCTTATTTCAATGCTCAATACCAGTCTATTTGTTAAGTTGATGTAGTTACAGTGACAATGTGCTCTAAAATGTGGCAAACTCAGGCAATTTTAGGGACTCAAATAATTTAAAAAAGGAGGTGAAAAGGCTGCATATTTTTATCATTAATGTATTACATACATTAACAACAATAACATTGTGTGTGTGTAGCAGACCCACAGCACAACATAATATTTAGCTAAAGAAGAAATTATCACCTCATGGAGCAAATAAGTTATGTTTGCACTATTGAAGAAAATGGCCAAAATTAAGAACCTAGGAGACAGATAAGAAACACAAACAGTAATTCAAATGAAATAGGAGTTTAGTATCAAATAAAAGTTTTATTCCACATCAGTAACATTTTGCTGCAAAGCCACTGCCCATCTACCCACAAAGTACTCCATATACTTTTGCTGGACATCTTGGACAATTTTGGGAGGGCAACCCAGCACAGCCACTTTCCAGAGCCGTCATCACAGGAGATTCAGCTGGGCCAGACACAGAAAAGTCAACCTCACTTGGAAGTGAGGCAAGGTAGCTGCTTGCATTCCTCCTTAAATAATTGTGGCGGATGCAGCAGCACAAGACAACATGATTCAGCTTGTATTCAGCCAGGTTAATTGCTGTTGGAAAAAGCCTGAACCGACTTGACAGTATTCCAATAGCGTTCTCTACAACTCTTCGGGCACGAGACAGCCTATAGTTGTAGATCCTCTGCTCTGGGGTCAGGTTCCTCATGGGAAAGGGCCTAATAAGATGTTCCCCCAGAGCAAAGGCCTCATCTGCAACAAATACAAAATAGAAGCCCTCCACATTCTCCTCAAGAGGCGGCAAACGTAAGGTGCCATTCTGTAGCTGATGGTAGAATTCTGTCTGGGCAATCACTCCTCTGTCCGAGTTGCGGCCGTTCTTTTCAACATCAAGGTACAGGAATTCATAATTTGCAGACACCACCACTGTAAGGTCACCTTGAGGCTAGGTGACAGATGCACACCGTTGGGATCAGGAGTTTACCGCAAGGTAGTGGACCCTACGGCTGACTGCTGTGGATGGGAGTCAGGGTGGTAAGGAAGGCAGGGCCGCTGGAACACCAACATGGATCCCACCAGGGTTAGAGCGTAAGATTCCCTGGGGCGTGGAGTCTAAGAGCCAGCGGTGTTCACCAGGGCCTCTAGTGGTGAGGATGGACTGGGCTGCAACTGGCTCCTGGTCGCGACCCCCAGGGTCCCCCAGCTCACACCCACAGTAGGCAACAGGAGGATAGGGATAGTAAGGGAATAAGCCAAGGTCGGGGCCACAAGCAGACAAGGACAACAGAGTTCATGCCAAGGTTCAGAGTCACAGGCAAACAGGGATAGTCTGGGACACGCCAAAGGTCAGGGTCACGAGTAGACAGGAATAGTTGAGAACACGCCAAGGTCGGTAACAGAAACAAAAGTAGAGCACACGGCAGGCAGGAAACAGGAAGCCAAAACACACAAAGGTTGATCAGCAGGGCTGGCCTGCAGTGCAGAGGTTAATATAGAGTTCTTTGATAGGAGCTGGGGTGGAGCCATGCTAGAGGAAAGATTATAAAAGCAGTCAGGTGAGAGTCAGCTGGTCTCTAGAGATGATCACATGGAGACAGGTAAGCTGACAGACAAAACTCTATTGCATAACCATGACAACCGCTAGCATCACTATACTGCAAAAGCCCTTATAATTAAAATAATAGGAGCCCAAGTTGGGTGGTGGGACAATACGCACATGCTTCCCATCAATAGCCCCACCACAGTTGAAAAAATCCCACTGATGGTGGAATTGGGAAGCAACAGCCTGCCATTCCTGTGGGTTGGAAGGAAACTGTGGAGTCAAAGAAGAAAAAAAAATACTACTTTTGCACATAACATTGCAAGCAGATTAGACAGAAAACATTTTTGGCCAACATAAGTCTAACATTTATTTAAATGAGTATTTAACCACCTCAGCCCCAGAAGATTTTACCCACTTCCTGACCAGAGCATTTTTTGTGATTCGGCACTGCGTCGCTTTATCTGACAATTGGGGGTTAAACACTAGGGGGAGATCAACGGGTTAAGTGTGTCCTAGGAAGTGATTCTAACTGTGGGTGAGATGGGCTTCAACTCACATGACAGCGATCACTGCTCCTGATGACAGAGAGCAGTGATCTCTGTCATGTAACAGGGCAGAACAGGGAAATGCCTTGTTTAAATAGGCATCTCCCCGCTCTACCTCTCCACACCGCAATCGGGGGCCAGTGGCGAACATCGAGTTCCCAAGACCCTCTTCCATGGCGTGCGGCAGGCACCCATCAGGGGGCAAATTTAAGGGGAAGTACAGGTAGGCCCATTTGCCTGCCTGTGCCATTCTGCCGATGTACATCTGTGTGGTACATCAAGATTACACTTATCAGATTCCTCACCCCCTCTGGTGGCCCATTCAAAAAATGTTATGGTGGGGGTAATGGGTAGATGTTTTGGATAGGTAACCCTCTCCACTTCCATGAGAGCTGAATGCATAAATAATGTGTGATACTTTACCCAGCCCCTCCCTACTTACACTATTGGCAGCCCACTGGACAGGTAAGAAGTGTCATAATCCAAAAATATGGATACACACTGTCCAAATTCAAGCACATTTTTACATTCATAAATGACCTATCAAGATAACAGGAGACAAAAACTTTCAACAGTACCATTTGAAGGGATTCAGGCAGGCCCTTGCACTACATGCTTTGGTGAATTCTTCCAGAAATATGACCACAAAAGAGGTATAGCATGTATGGGTTTTGCAAAGTCAGCAGATAGAGTATTGGTATCATTTGACTTAGCATGGGGGGGGGGGGGTTACAAATACAAAGTTTGGGCCCCCAAAAAATTGCCTCTTGCACTCTGCCTGAATTTGAGGACAACAATAACATTTGTATACATTTTAGGGGGTGTTTAGGGTAAGCACAAAAATGAAGCTGACAAAATACATTGTTAAGTTACTAGGTGTGTATGGGCCCAGGATAGCATGCTGGGGAGGTTAGTGAAGGCAAATATGCATGAAGGACAAAAAAGGAGCATTAAAAGCTTACAGCATGCATGAGGACAAAGAGGACATTCACAGCATATTACAATCATGGTAGTTATGGAATGAAGAAATTAATACAATACATTAGCAAACATTAAATACATAGAATGTGATGTTAAAGGCTAAAACTTACCCGAATATGGTCCTTCTGCAGGACTTGGATGATGGTAGAACAGGTCTCTGGAATAATGATTCCCAGGGCCTGAGGGGAGATCCCTTCAGGTCCTGGAGACTTCTCCCCGTCGCCAAGTACCACAAGGTGGCGACAAGCCTTTGCTCGGGAGTAATGGCTTGCCGCATGCATGTGTTCTGCTTACTAATATAGGGGCTAAACAAAGCCAATAGACTGTGAAAGCAGGGGTGCGTCATCCGCAGAAAATTCCTGAAATCATCAGGATTATTCTCCTGGAGCTCCCACAACAAAGGCATATGACAGAATTGGTCACGATTAAGCAACTAATTCTTGCTCCAAGAACTCCTCCTCCCCCTGTTCCTGGACTGGACTTGGGTCAAAGTAATAACTCCAAGCCCAATAATAGCACGATCTCTCCGACGAGAACGCCACATGGCTAGTATACGAATGGCCGTTCAGAAACGAACTGACAAGCACGCACTGAAAATCAGCAAGGACCTGACAAGCACGACCTAAAAATCAGAAACGACCTGACAAGCACGCACTGAAAAAACAGAAACAAACTGACAAGCACAAGCCCGGAAAGCGCAAATCGACACTCAAATTTCTACTAACACGAGATTAGCAGAAGGAGCCCAAAGGGTGGCGCATGACTTTTTATCGGCCATAATTGTTGGCCAACATTTGTGTGGCTGTGAGTATGTAAGACAAGTTTGGGCCAATGCCCTTCAGACAAAATTCCACGGTTTTGTTGGCGAACAATCCGATTGTGTGTACGAGGCTTTAGTCTACAAAACATTCTGTTTACTACAAAAAATGACAAAAAGTAATGAAGTGGCAACGAGGGTCAGTTAATATGGCCATAGTTATGTGTGTAGTAAGACTGATTTAGAATTTCAGCTAAGAATCATATTTCTTGTATTTCATCCTGAAACTACTTATGACAGGTTGTGGTTCCTCTTTTTGTGCAAGAGCATACTGCAGAGAAACAAAAGTTTTACATAAGGTTTAAAAATATATATGTTTTGCAGAACCTGTCTGGGTTAACATGCATAGGTTGATTTAGGTTGATTTTTAAAAGGTTAGAATGTTTTGTATAACGGAAGTGTACCGCCTGTTTGCTTGTGACGCAATATGCTGAAAATTATATGTACACTGTATTAGCTGTATTGCACACTCTTGACATGTAGACACTAGTCGGGTCAGGAGTGTCCACTCTTTATGGCCAAAAAGATGGAATAAATCTCCCATACCAGAGTTCTTTGTCCAACAACGTCATTTACCGATATTCTGCTACTTTAGTAAAATATAGGTTATATGGTATGTTAAATCAGAGCAAGTAAGATCAAAGGTGGTTACGAAGTCTGACCATTGTAAACAAATGAATATAAATGGATAGAGGTACCAGCCTTAATTTTTGATTTTTAAATTTATATTGAATTTTATGTGATGAAAAAAAATGTGAAATTTTAGAATGCATTGTTTTGCTTTGTGATAATTATTAAATGTACCTGAAAAGTTCCATCAAAATGCAGCCTGTGTATACATTGATCAATAGGGATGTTGGTACATACAGTACATGAGGCTGCTTGCTCGTGAAGCCTCTAACTATTAACAATATGTAAATGCAATCAAAAGATGCAGTTACAAACGTCCATAAGGAATAAGCATGTAACAAACTCGCAGCCGGGATGCTTCCTGGCTGCTCACGCTGACCTCTGCACAGATCTCTGTAGCAGACCTGTCATCTCAGACTCGGCAGCTTCAGCCCTGCATTGATTCTCCACTGATTATTGTTCTGGAGTTTGTTACATGCTTATTTCTTATGGACATAGAGAGACCTGTTGGAGTGCTGCAAGGGTGCTGGGAGCTGCCAAACAGCCAGAGTTGGACTGTGCTAACCTTGGGGGCTGCATGAATGTTCTTTTAATGTCATCACTATTGTCGGAAATTGCATAGACACTGTTCTATTAGAGATATATCCATTGGGGATTCACTGCCTTGTGCCATCTGACTATCCCAATATGAAGGGGTTCTAAGCCGAGTTTATTAGCTGGTGGATCAGATCCTCTGTGAACCATTCCTGGAGCATAACTGCGTGTTTTGACCACTTGTAATTAGGTGGTCAACTCCATCTGGTAAGAGGCTGTGTGCTTCTGTAGGAGGTGGCAGATTTCTCTCTGGGTCATATCTTTACTCACTTTAATAATTATCGCATGTGAGGAAAGAATGGGCTTTACGTTCACTTTGGTATAACTTTACCAAGGAGCGCTACACTTCTTTGTCTATTTCTGTATATGTGTGTAGCTAGCACAGTGGTTCTCAACTCCTGTCCTCGGGACCCACTAACAGGACAGGTTTGCAAGATAACTGAAATACATCACAGGTGATATCAATTGCTGTTCAGTGATTGCAGTATTCTAGTCTGCATCTCCCCAGGGTAATACTTAAAATCTGGCCTGTTAGTGGGTCCTGAGGACAGGAGTTGAGAACCACTGAGCTAGCAAATTGTGTTAGCAGCTATTTCATATATCAGATTGTGTCCAAGCGCAGTTTTTTTCTATTTCTTATGAACGTTTGTGAGTGCATCTTTTTATTGGATTTACATTTTGTTACATAATAAAAAAATTACACCATTGGCGGATTGGTGCCTTGCTTCCCCCTACCCTCTTCTTTTGCAGTGGTTGGGTTCCCAGCCCACTCTCAGAGGCAGTCCTGATATTCCCAACAGTGTTATGCCCCGTACACACGGTCAGATTTTCCGATGGAAAATGTCCGATCGGAGCATGTTGTCGGAAATTCCGACCGTGTGTGGGCTCCATCGGACATTTTCCATCGGATTTTCCGACACACAAAGTTTGAGAGCAGGCTATAAAATTTTCCGACAACAAAATCAAAATCAATTCCGACCGTGTGTGGCATGTTCCGACGCACAAAGTGCCACGCATGCTCAGAAGAAATTCCGACACGGAACAGCTCGGTCTGGTAAACTTAGCGTTCGCAATGGATACAGCACTTTCGTCACGTTGCAATGGTTTAATACAGTGCACTCTCTTCTTCTTTATAATGTGAGAAGAATTAAGTAGTTTTGCTGCTCATATTCACACACACTTCTCAGAAACTTCTTTCTTTATTATTTAGCGGGATTCCCTTAATATATTTTGATTTGTCACATCTGACAACATTATTTTGGTTTTGTTTTTTTTTTTTTGTTTTTTTTTTGTTTTAAGGCAGATTAGTTATATTTGGTTTGTATTTTTTTCTGTTCAAATATTTTATTGATAAATAACAAACATTAGTTACAAGCTTCACAATACAAGGTTTCATTTGGTTATCAGGTAATGTACAACTTAACAAGTTAGGAGCATGTTGACCTAATAGTGGTTAAAGCTTGCAGACAATTTACACTCTGTCAAATATTTCAAGATCCAGTAGGACTGGATATAGTAGTATTAAGGTGGATCGTGGTCCTTGGTTTGGACATAATATATAACTGAAGATTATAACGGAGGGGTCGGTCTCAGCAAACAATCGGGACCAACCCAACAGAAGAAAAAGGAGAAATAAAACAGAGTATACTTCCCACATTATCAGGGGTAATTAAGGGGAGGAGTGGAAAGAATGGGGGGGAATAGAGAGATAGGGATGAGAAAGAATCAGGAGGGGTAAAGATGAGAGAGGGAAGGGAGGCGGTCGGGACGCGCGGGCACCGGAGTGGTTTCACAGAAGGAATTGGTTACCAAAACTTCTCAGGGTTCCAGCAGGCTCATGTCAATGTCTGGGGGTAAAAAGTTTTCTATCCACGGCTGCCAGACTCTGAAGTGTTGTGGGACTCTATCTAGTATTATTGCTTCAATTTTGCTGTGGATCATTGCCTGAGTAATTCTGTTTCGCATTTCAATTGTGTTGAGTGCGGGTGATTTCCAGGCTTTGGCAATCGTTTGCTTGGCAGCCGTGAATAGGTGAAGAAGGAGACATCGCTGGGCTTTGGTGTAGTCCTGGGGTATAAGGTTGAGTAAGGCTATAGTTGGGTTAGGTTCTAATGTGACTTGATGGAGGGTAGAAGCCATCTGGAATGTTGTCGCCCAGAAACGTTGCACTATTGGACATGTCCACCAAATGTGGGTGTGCGTTCCCTCATCCTTACAGCCCCTGAAGCAAGTTGGGGGGTATTCAGGTAGGTATTTGGCAATTCTGGACGGGACCAGGTACCATCGCATGAGCACCTTGTAGTTTGCTTCTGAGGCAACAACATTCTGAGATGAGTTTTTCGTATTAGTCCATATGGTAGACCAGTCATCTGCTTCAAGTACGATGTTTAAATCTTTAGACCATTGTCTCGCATAAGTGGGAAGATTTGTGGTCGATGTCGTGAGATGAGTGTAGAGGCGAGAGATGATGCCTGGTGCGTGCGGGTCTGAGTCGCATATATCCTCAAACTCAGTCTGAGTGTCCAGCTCAGCACTGGATTTTAAGTTTGTTTTAACAAAATGAGCGATTTGGAGGTAACGGAAGCACTCTTTAGGTGAGAGGTGTGCTTGCGCTTGTATGACCGGGAAAGATTTTATAGAGTTTCCACTAAGTAGATCACAAATGCGAGTCAGACCCGCTTGAGCCCAAGCCTGGAACAGGGTTGGTTCAGAGAGTGCAGGGTAGAACTGTGGATGGCCCAAGAATGATAAAAGTGGGGAGTGTGGTGAGACCAATTTGTAGGGGTACGTAACCTATCCCAATGTTTGAGAGTGCATTGTGTAATTGGATTGGTTATGGTGCCGCGTGCAGTTGGGGGGAGCCACAGCAAATTGGTAACTGTGATTGGGTGGAGATCTATGGCTTCCAGACTGACCCATATTGGAGTTTCATTCCTAGAATGATATAGAGTAGCCTGGGCTAGTCGGGCTGCGTGATAATAGTGTAAGAAGCTGGGTATTCCCAGACCTCCATTTAACTTATGACGGAGTAGTACTGGTCTGGCCACTCTAGGTTTAATGGGGCCCCAAATGTATTTAAAAACTCGGTTTTGTATGGTTCTGTGATAGTAAGGGGGGATCGCTATAGGGAGTACCCTATATAGATATAGTAATTTCGGTAATAAGGACATTTTCACAGCTGCCACTCGTCCTAGCCAGGAGACACAAAGAGGCTGCCAGGAATTAAGTAATGAAGAGAGTTGGGTTAACATCGGGAGGTAGTTGGAATGGAATAAATTTAAAGGGTCACTAGTCAGTTTAATCCCTAGATAGGGAATGGATCTTGTGGACCAATTGAAAGAGTAGTTTTGCCGAAGTAATTCAAAGTCAGTTTGTGGTAATGACACATTGAGGGCCTTGGACTTCGTTTGGTTAACTTCTAGCCCGGAGACCAAAGCAAACTTATCTAGGATGTGCGTGAGATTAGGTAGAGTGGTATGTGGTGATGTGATGAACAGTAGTGCATCATCTGCGAAAAGGCATAACTTGTGCGTGGTGGAAGCTATCTCCAGCCCACGAACGTCTGGGTTAGTTCTGATCAGGGCTGCCAGGGGTTCTATTGCTAGGGCAAATAATAAGGGGGATAGGGGGCAGCCCTGCCTGGTTCCACGGGAGATAGAAAAGGGGTTTGAGCGGAATCCTGAGTATTGTACATATGCTTGTGGGTGGTTATATAAAGCGTTGATCCAATCAAGGAAATGTGGGCCGAAGCCCCAACGTTGGAGAATATAGAGGAGGTATGACCAGGAAACTGTATCAAATGCTTTCCTTATATCTAGGGAGAGAAGGTGCATTGGTATTTTACGTGATCGGGCTAGGTGTTGCAGGAGGATTACACGTCTGATGTTATCGCTGGCTTGCCGTTTGGGTATAAAACCAACTTGGTCTTTGTGTATTAGACTGCCAATAATTGGATTAAGGCGAAGGGCTAAAATTTTGGCCAGGATCTTTATATCAACGTTTAGCAAGGAAATTGGTCTAAAATTAGACCATATTGTGTTATCAGTGTTTGGTTTCGGGATCATGGAAATAAGTGCTGTCAATGTGTCACGACCAAAGGAGTGTTGTTTGAGTAAAGCGTTGAATGCGTTTGTGAGGAGGGGAGCGAGTTCGGCTGCAAATTTTTTATAGTAGAGACTGGGGAGGCCGTCTGGGCCCGGACGTTTATGCGGTTTGAGAGTCTTAATGGCTGCTAAGACTTCCTCTACCGTGATCGCGCTTTCCATAGACTTCCGACTATCCGTGGACAGCGTAGGGATTGGTAGATTATGGAAAAGCTTTTCAGCTTGGCGTGTGGGAAAAGCAGTCCCTGCCTCATAAAGTTTGGATAATCGTCTACGGAACTCTGAGAGCACCTTGATCGGGTTACTAGTAACATTATCTTTAGATAATCTAAGTCTGATGGGAACACGAACACGGTCTGGTCTGCGTAGACGCAAGGCCAGAAAGGTATCTGGTTTGTTGGCTTTTGTGTAGATAGTATGGTTGGATCTACGTATAGACTTATCAGCCGTTTCAGCTAGTAGAATGTCAAGTTCTAATTTAATTTTGTCTAGAGTTCGTTTGTGAGCTTCAGTGGGGGAAGTTTGAAACTGGAGGAAACTCTGGTGATATTCTGACTCAAGCTGTTGTTGTTTATGGATTCTGTCTTTCTTGAGGTGGGATGCGACTGAGATGCATGTGCCTCTAATCACTGGTTTGTGTGCTTCCCAGAGGAGTGTGGGGGTGATGTCTGAGGTGGTGTTGTGCAATAAATAGTCTTTTAGGGCAATTTGAATATCCAGGCAATATGATTGATTGGTTAAAAGTGCATCGTTCATGCACCATGTTCTATTTGTGGGTTGTGGAATCAGGGAGGTTACTGCGGTGATCACTGCGCAGTGATCTGTCCAAGTGATTGGCTGAATATGGGATTGAAGTAGGGTTGGTGCAGATGCTATGGAAATGAAGATGTGATCAATTCTGGAGAAGGATTTATGGGGGTGAGAGTAAAAAGTAAAATTTTTCTTGATAGGGTTGCATTCTCTCCAGGTGTCTAAAAGGGAAGCTTTTAAAAGCTGTCTGCGGAATTGTGTAGAGGGGGTGTAGTGTTCAGGAGTATAGGGTGTTTTATCTAGATGGGGCTGTATAACTGAGTTGGAGTCGCCACAGAGGAACAGGGTTCCTTTGCTGTGTGTTTTTATTACCTGTAGAAGATGTGAGAAGAAGGGGTTAGGGTTCGTATTAGGGGCATAATAGGAAACAAAAGTGGCTACTGTGTCCTGTAGCAACCCTATCAAAATTAGATACCGACCCTCGGGGTCTTTTATTTCGGATTGTAGAGTGAATGGGGTGGTGTGGTGGAAAGCGAGTAAGACCCCTCTATGTTTCGTTTCCGCTGAGGCGGTGAACGCTTGTGGGTATTTAGAGCTAAAGAAGCTCGGGGTGTGGCGTTTGGAAAAATGGGTTTCTTGGAGGGCCACCACACTAGCCCTTAGGGATGCAAATGTTTGGAAAGCCTTTACCCGTTTTTGGGGAGAGTTTAGCCCTTTAACATTTAAGGTTAGTATATTTAGTGGGGCCATTGTTGGGTATATGGGGGGATCCTGAAAGGTGATTGGGGGCCCGCGCGAGCCGACCGGCCAAGAAGAGAAAGATGAGAATTAGTGAAGTAAGGTGAGAGTAAGAGAAGAGAGGGGGAAGGAGGGGGAAAGGACGTAAGCGTAGGGCAATGTACCGAGACACAGCCCATTTAGAGGGACTGCGGGTCAGCACTGCCCGACTGAATAGTGCACCAATTCCACGGCCAGTAAACTAGCCAAAGAGCGGGCGCGCTATAGAAGGGGGGCGCAATGACTGCTCCCCGCCGCAGACGGAGATAACAATATCAATACAGTTTATATGTTCTGCAGATTTCAAAGTATGTACAAATAGTCATAAATATTTAAGTAGGGGTATGTTTATAGATGAATAAAAAGAAAACAGGAGTTCTAAACATGGGGTATGGGGGAGGGGACAAAAGAGGAAGGGGAGGGAAGAATGGGATGAGGGGGGAGGTGAGGGGGAGGGGAGGGAAGGAAGGGGGGGAGGGGAGAGGGAAGGAGGGGAGAGGAGGGGGAGGGAGGGGGAAGGAAAGGGGGGAAAAAAGGGGGATGTGGGAAGGAAAGAGGGGGGTGGGAGGGGGAAGAGGAAGGGGAGGGGGGGGAAGAGGAAGGTGGGGGGGGGGAAAGAAGGGGGGAGGGGGGAGAGGGGGTAGAGGAGGGAGAAGGGGCTAGGGAGGGGGGAAGAAGGGGGTGGGGGGGGAAGAGGAATGAGGAGGAGGAGAGGATAGGGGAAAGGGAACAATAAATTTTAGTAAATGTGATATAGAAATTCAAAAACTAATAGTCTGAGCTGCGCTAATAGTTCTCGGTTTAGTACAAGGGGTACGAGCAGCAAAGACCATGAGATTTAACAATTGCATTACACTAGCGCCTACTTAAGGATATAAACTTAATGTTACAGATGTGGGTTTGCAGGTCAATACTTTGGTTAACATCAAAACTTAAGACGCAGACCCTAAAAAGATAAGAAAAAAGGGAACAAAAAATAAAACCTAGAAATAATGTAACTGAACCTGAGAGGGCCCAATGGGGCCTGGGTGCCCTGGAGATTAAAGTTCAGGACGCGATGATTATCTGATGAGCTGTAATCGTCAGACAGGACATGGGTGTTGTCATGTCTTCTTGGGGAATCCAGAGGTCAGTATCTGTGATTACCGCCGAGGACCTGCCTGTAAGAAAGAAAGAGTGGACAAAAAGCAGTTCGCTGATTATAAACGTAGAGCTTGGGGTTTCGGGCTTGGTTGGTAGCTTCCAGAAGATTGAGCCGGAGTCCCTTTCCGGATTGATACAGGATCAGGGATGTTACGTTTCGGGGTCGCGGCATATGGATGGATGGCTGATCTTGCAGGTGTACGAGGAAGGGCAATTTCTGATTGTTGTGGTGACAATGCCAGATGGAGTGATTCCAGGAGCCTCTGGAGAGATTCAGGCGTGGTGCATGTGTGTTGTTGTCCCTGGTGGGAGAATTGGAGGGCAAACGGGAACCGCCATGTGTACTTGAGCTGGTGCTGTTGCAAGATTTGGAGCTGGGGTTTCATAGCACGGCGTTTTGCGATGGTGAGGGGTGCTAAGTCAGAGAACAGCTGGTACGTGTGGCTTTGGAATTGTAAGGAATTCTGGTTGCGGGCTGCTGTCATCAGTTGTTCTTTTGTACGGAAGAAATGCAGCTTGACAATAATGTCGCGGGGCGGGCCATCTGCTTGGCGTCGTGTTAGTGCCCTATGAATTCTATCGAATTCCAAGCGTTCGATAGGAATGGAGGGTGAGAGTTCCTGAAAAAGGGCAGTGGTAAAAGATTGGATATCATCAATCGATTCTGGTATACCGCGGAGGCGTAGGTTGGATCTACGCGAGCGATTTTCTGCGTCCTCTAAACGAGATAGTAGCATCTTCACGGAGAGCCGTGTGTTCTTGGGCATGTTCCTGGATTGTGAGCTCCATATCGTCCACCCTGGTTTCCAGGTCTGCTGTGCGCTGTCCTAACTCGCGTATTTCGCGAGTCAGGCTGCTGGTAATCTGGTCAGATGTGGTTTTCAGGGCTTTATGGAGCATAGATTCCATGAGTCTGATAAAAGCTGCTTGTGACATGCCAGGCTGTGAGATAGGAGAAGAATCACCTGGAATGGGGTGTAGATCGCTATCTTCCTCACTATCCAGCATCTCTGAATGTGCGGGTGAGGATGTAGGCTCTGCCAGGGCTCGGGCCTTCGCCGCCATCTTGGAGGAGGCGCGGGCTAACGCTTCTTTGATGGGTTTAGTCTTTGTTCTGCCTCTGTGCCCCGTAAGAACCATACCGGAGGGTGCTCAGACTTGTGAGAAAACGATACCTGAAGGAGGAAGCTGGTGGGGTGGTTCAGTTGTCCGTACGGGTTCCGTGTATGCGGCGGGGAGTACGGAGCTCTACAGTGCAGCGTCTGCCATGTCGAGCCTCGCGCATGCGCCCCCCCGGTTTGTATTTTTTTCAAGGCTGATCTTTGTTTTATTGGATTTTTATTTGGACTCCAAAATTTTTTTGTGTGTGTTTTGTGTGTCAAGTTATCACAACACAATTGATATCTTATATTATTTAATCTGTCGGAGATTGTTTGGTGTTGTTGTCTCTTGTTAATTTCACATTGTACTTTTTGGATGAAAACACACGTAAGAGAGTATAATTTTCCTTAAAAAATCATTTATTAAGGGCTCACAACTAAACAAAGAGGGAGGCAATGCTGGAGAAACAGCAGAAATGGGTGAAGCCTTGGACCCCCAGGGCACACATCAACTATTTTGAAGCAAAATTGGTGGCCTGAGGAGTCCTTATCTAAGGGAGTGCAGTCTGGTCCAGAAGTCCCAGAGATCCGGAAAGCAGCAGATGACATCTGTGTCCCCAGGCTGTGGTCATACAAGAGACTGCATCTTTTGTCAGACCAGACTGAACCCAGGTCATCACTCTCTGGTCTTCTTTCCACGCCTCCTTCCACGCTGTCGCTCTGGTGGTGGAGTTGTGGCAGCAGGAGGAGGAGGATGGTCCAACTCAATCACGTCGGTCTTGGGTGTTAGTTCCCCACTCACCCCCTTACTTAGGACTTTATAAAGCAGGTCCTCACATAGCTTGCGTTGACCCTCCTGCATGCCCTGCAGTTTTGTGGCAGCCATGCAGGCAAAAGCCTCTTCAGGAGTGGGTAAGGCTCGGAGGGACGCAGAAGCCTCCTGAATGAGCCTGAGCGCAGAATCCTGCATGTGAGTCGCCTTCCTCGCCCTTTTGTATGGAAGGCGGAGGGGAGGAACCTGCGATTCAGTCAGGCTGCGACTTGTCCCAGGCTTCTCTTGGCTGACACTTAGCCCCGCCTCCTCCTGACTGCCACTAATCCCCGCCTCCTCCTGGCTGCCACATTCCACAACCTCCTCCTGGCTGAGGTCTTCCTGTGTATGAAAAAGGGACATAGTTTTAGTATTTTTTTCATCAATCACACACAATTTTCACCTCCTGACTGTTGCAAATTGAATGTTAGCAAATATAACAGACTATCCTTCTGAGCTCAGCATTTTTCATTCTTGTCCCAATTTTGGGTGCCCACTACTGTCTATTGATATGTAAAACACTTTTTTCAATCATCAATTAGTGATCAATAATAACATCTAGTAAACATCATTCATTTATTGACCAGAAATCTGTAGAAGAATGCTATACCTGACTCCAGCTGGGCTCCTCCATTTCTTCCTGGCTGGAAGGCCCAGGTTGGACATCGGAAGCCTCAGCTGGGGTGGAAGGAAGAGTGGAAGGAAGAATGGAGAGGGATTCCCTGACTTCAGTGTGGTCTGACAGAAATCGCAGTCTCTCATAGTACCACAGCCTGGGGACATAAACGTCATCTGCTGCAGCTCCGGATCTCTGGGAATCCGTGACCTTCTTGCGCTCCCTAAGATAAGTGCTCCTCAGGCCACCAATTTTGGTTTTTAAATAGGGGATGGTTGCTGTGGGGACCACCAGCTTCACCAACTCCAGCAGTTTCTCCAGCGCTGCCTGCCTCTTTTGTTTATTGTTATAATGGGGATGTCTCACCTGCCACAGACAGGGCAGCTCCCTGTACTTGTCTATGAACAGGGGGAGGAAGTTGGGGTCATTGAAGCCATCCATTTTCTCTGCAAGACACAACACGATACAAACCCTAAGGTCAGGGCAAACTCTCCTAATCTTGTTACAATATAGGCTTCAATTTCAAAGCAGTAAAAGCCCAAGTTTAGATCTTACCTTCGTTATCACGATCGGCGCCTCCGATGCTCCTTCCTCCGCTCACAGATCGTACGTAATACGCACACGCGTTACGCTTTATACACACTGCGCATGCATCTAACTCCGCCCGCCCCTGACGTTCTTTCTAGTCTATTCCCCGCCCATTTTCGTTCGGCGCAGTGGGGGAGAGCACATGGCGGATACACAGCAGGTGCGTGCTAATTACAGCAACGAGGAGGAGGGGGAGGAAATGCCGGAGCCTGAAATGTCTGGATCCAGAAGGAGACGATTTAAGGCCTCAAATATGTCCTTTGGGGAGATGTTGGAGATGGTCAACATCCTGAAGAAGGCCGACTATGAAGGGAAGTATGGACCTTACCCCAACCCCAATATCAGAAAGGCCAAGATCATGGCGAAAGTGGTCAAGAGTCTGCACCGGAATTTCGGGGTACGACGATCGAAAGATCAGCTCAGGAAATGGTGGTCGGACCTGAAATTACTAGAACACGAGCAGTACAGAAAGATCCTGAGAGTGCTGCAAAAAAGTAAGTAGTTGTCCTGTGTTCCTATTCTTTATGTTTATTACGTTCGTGCTGCTCCATGTGCTTTTCTTAAAAGTGTACATTTTAAAATGGCAACTTTCATGTTCATGGGCACATTATTCGTTCGTATCAAATATTTTTCTTTCGGACTATAAAACACCATTGTTTGGACTATATGCATTTGGCCACATTTTTTATGCCCTACTTGTAGTATGAAACTAATTTGGTGGTGTAGATGGCTATGTTACTAGAATGAAATGCAAACTAGATTCTGTGTAAGGAGAGGACATTCAGCAGCTGTTTTCACATCTGGACACTGGAGCACTAGTGTGGGACCCAAGAACCCCATTTTTCTTAGGGGACCCACACAGGTGCTCCAGTGTATACTATAGGGGGGTCTCCATCTGTGAAGCTTGCACAAAACAGGTAAAGTCTTGAAGCTTGACAAAGGACACTGAAAATGCTTGGAACTCTGCTAAAATTGACAACTGTACCCCACTTCCAAGCAATGTTTCATCTTTATAGTTCTGCCATCAAATATCTGTGTGCTAAGTATACCATTTTTTTTTTACATAGGGGAGAAAAGACTCGGAGGACACCCCTCATCCGGGGAGACCACAGACCCCCACCTCTGGAAGAAGGGGAAATACCCCCAACCCAAGAAGTGCAGGAGGAGGAAGACGTGGTGGAAATTGTCACCACAACAGGTGAGTGTCTGCAAAGACAGGCTCAGGTAAGAGATGGATGCCGGCATATTTTTCATACCTGTTTTGTTTTGCTCTCTTTTTAGGTGATCGTGATTTTGTGGATCCTGATCCTTTTACATCAGAAAGTGCACAGATCCTGATCGGGGAGATCATGGGGTGTAATTTAGAATTGGAAAACCTCAAGAAAAACATCAATGATGTTATCCAAAAAAATAAGAACATCATTAATGTTTTGGAGCGAGTTTAAAACCCCTCAAAATCACTTTCTTCTTTTGTGTTCGACAAATTTTACAATGTTTGAGCGATTTTTCTAAAAGCTAAATTTGGAGAATGCACACAGTGTGCCAACATGTGCTATCTGCCATCACGGGAGATCAATGTAGGCGTTTTGGGGGTGCAACCCCTTCCTCAATAATAAAGTGGCTGAGAGGAAGGGGTTTCTCCCCCAAAACACGTCCCTAGATCCCCCCTGATGGCAGCTAGCACAGGTTGACATTGGGAAATTTGTGTGCATCTTCCAAATGTGGCTTTTCCTGGAGTGACTTCACCCCATCTGAACGCAATATCAAACACAGTTCCTAAATACTCATGTCTGATATTGCCTTCAAGTTCTACCAAATGTGAACTTTGTAAGTTCAAAGATTTGTGTCTTTCTTGTTGGTTTTACACATGCCAGTTTTATCTTAAATGGACATTTCTAGTTGTGATAATGCCACCCCAAAAATTGTTAAACAACAAACATGTTGGTTTGTTTTAAAAACCTTTTCTAAATGCACCTGTGATTGTGCAGGTATTAAAATGATTGTTAATGAAGAATGTGTGGATTATTGTGTCAACGCTACAACACTTTGGTGGTGATGTAATTGGTGTTTTCTGTTAAAATGGGGGTTATTTCCTATGGGAAAATCGTCTTTGCACTACAAGTGCAGTTTCAGTGCAGTTGCAAGTGCACTTGTAGTGCAAAGTGTCTTTGCCTTTAGTAAATAACACCCAACAGTGCTTTGTCTAAGGTTACACAATCACGCCATTTTCAGGACTCCCCACATTTCTGTCAGGGTCAGGTAAAACAAACACAAGCAGGAAATGTCACCAAAGATTTGTTTTTTTTTTATTTTATTTGATAAAGGCTTCACAAATTGTCTGGCATATTGATGACCCCCCTACCCGCAAAGAACTCAAGGTATCTTAACCGGACATCACGGGCACTCAGGGAGGGCAAGCCAGGACGGCCACTTTCAAGCACCGTCAGGGTTGGTTCATTGATCATTCCGGCCTCAGGCCCAACTGAGCCAGCATAGTTGGCAGAATGTTTGCGTAAAAAGTTATGGAGAACACAGCACGCCAGGATTAGATGATTAAGTTTATACTCCGCCATATGGATGGGTGTCAGAAATAGGAGGAACTGGCTGGCCATGATTCCAAATGTGTTCTCCACGACTCTTCTGGCTCTGGCCAGCCGGTAATTAAAAACCCTCTGGGTAGGGGTCCTCATCGGGAATGGCCGCATAAGATGGTCCCCCAGCGCAAATGCTTCATCCGCAACGAAGACGAATGGGAGTCCTTCCACATTGTCCTCTGGAGGTGGCAAGTCCAAGCTGCCATTCTGGAGACGCCTGTAGAACTCCGTCTGGGTGATAACTCCACCATCGGACATCCGGCCATTCTTCCCCATGTCCACATACAAGAAGTCGTAATTAGCAGACACCACCGCCAACATCACAACACTATTGAACCCCTTATAGTTGAAATAGTATGACCCCGAGTTGGGTGGTGGGACAATGTGGACATGTTTCCCATCAATTGCCCTTCCGCAGTTGGGAAAGTCCCACCGCTAGGCAAAGTGGGAGGCCACAGTCTGCCATTCCTGTGGCGTGGAAGGAAACTGTTGAGGAAAACAAAAAAAAATTAGTATTTTTGCACATAAACATGGCAAGCAGAATAGACACAAACATTCTTGGCCAACCTCCAGATAGCATTTATTAAGGGGAATTTAACAACACCAAAGTATAAGGTACACCTATCATATCTCCCCCCCCCCTCTCATGGGCCATTTCTAACATTATGGGGGGGGGGGAATCTTGGACAGGTAACCCTCTCCACTTCATTGAAAGATGAATGCCTAAATACAGGGTATTACTTGGAACAGCCCCTCCTTAGTTACACTATTGGCAGCCCACTGGACAGGTAAGAAGTGTCATAATACAAAGATATAAATACACACTGTACACATTTGAGGACATTTGGACATTCTGCTATTACCTGTCAAGATAATAATAGGATACAAAAACTTGAAACAGTACCATTTGAAAGTATACAGGCAGGCCCTTGCACTACATGATTTGGGTAATTCATCCATAAATCTGACCACAAAAGAGATGGGTATAGTGTGTATGGGTTTGGCAAAGTCAGCAGATAGATGATTGAGGATAGACAGAGAATTGGGATCAGCTGACTTAGCAGTTGGGGGGAGGGAGGGTTAATAAAAATGATTTGGGGACACCACAAAAAAATGCCTCTGGCACTCTGCCTAAATTTAAAGCACAAATCACATTTAAAAACATTTTAGGGGGTGTTTGGGGTACAGCACTACTATGGAGCTGATAAAATACATTGTTAAGTGACTACATGAGGTGAATATAGGGCAGGAGAGCATGCTGGGGAGGTTATTGAAGGCAAATATGTATGAAGGACTAAAAAAATAATTACAGACAAATCCAGCATGCATGAGAACAAAGGGGACATTCACAGCATATTACAATCATGGTAATTAGGGAATGAGGAAAGAAATACAATATATTATCAAACATTATATACAATAAAATGTGATATTAAAGGATAAAAATCTTACCTTCATATACTCCTTCTGCAGGACCTGGATGATGGCAGAACAGGTCTCTGGGATAATGATCCCCAGAGCCTGGGGGGAGATGCCTGAACTCCTCCCCACCCTGTTCATGGACTGAACTTGTGTCAAGGTCAGGACCCCAACACCAAGCCCCCCCGCACAGCACAAACTCTGCGAGGAGTACGTATACGCAACATGGCTAGAAAATGGTCGGCTGCTCAGAACGAAGTAACAGAACGCACTGAAGAACAGCAAGGCCTGTGAAGAGCGACCTGAAAAACGGTAACGAAAGAACAAGAACACAATGACTATAAGTCACGCGGAACTTGCTTGCACGCACTGAAGAGCAGATACAAACCCACAAGCACAAACTGAACCGCAGAAAACGATCTGAAAGCCACGAGTCTGAAAAAGCGTGAATCGTCTCTCACCAAAGTTTTACTAACACGAGATTAGCAAAAGGAGCCCAAAGGGTGCCGCGCTTGGTTCTGAACTGGCCTTTTCTAGTCTCGTCGTACGTGGTTGATGTCCCCGCATTGTTGGCGATTGGAAATTCCGACAACTTTGTGCGACCGTGTGTACGCAAAACAAGTTTGAGCCAACATCCGTCGGAAAAAATCCTAGGATTTTGTTGTCGGAATGTCCGAACAAAGTCCGACCGTGTGTATGGGGCATTAGTCACAGACTATTTGTTATGTTCCCAAGCTTATACCTCTGGGATGTTTCTTAAAATGTATTTCCTATGAATTTATGTTTATTTATATGCACATCTAACAGCATAATAGCTTACATATTACACAGTGTCAGTTCCTGCTCTGTAAAGACAGGCTCGGATAAGGTAAGAAGCTAACCTACTGCACTATGATATATTGTATTGCTTGATATAATACTGTTATTCTCATTTTTATCACATCTAGGAGACCTATATGTGTTTATATACAGATACTGTATTTATTGGCGTATAACACTCACTTTTTCACCCTGAAAATCGGGTGCAGATAGTGTGTGCGTGTTATACGCCGATACTGAAATTTGGGCTGCCTACGAGGGAACAGGGAGGGGGGGTGAGGCGAGCGCCATCACTTTACATACAGCGAGAATCTCATGTTTACTCAGCAGCCTCTGTAATAGGAAGTCCTGTCTCCTACGCTGGCATTGGACCAGTGTTCTGTCTATCATAGAAGACGGTCCAGGAGGTGAGACTTTGCATTAAAGAGGCCGCCGAGTAAACAGGAGATTTTCTCGCTGTATGTAATCTGATGCCACTCGTCCCTTCCCCCTCCCTGTTCCATTCGAGGCAGCAGTAATCTGAGGTGAGGCTGCAGATGGGCATTGATGGACAATTGTGAGGCTGTAGATGGGGATTGATCAGGCTGCATTGATGGACAATTGTGAGGCTGTAGATGGGGATTGATCAAGCTGCATTGATGGGCAATTGTGAGGCTGCAGATGGGCATTGATCAAGCTGCAGCGATGGGCAATTGTGAGGCTGCAGATGAAATTGATCAGGCTGCAGATGGGCAGTGGTGAGGCTGCATTGATGGGCACTGACCCTTATTTTGCTTCAAGGTTCTTTATTTAAAATGAGATGTTTTTCCCTGAAACTTCCCACCTAAAATGAAGGCGCGTGTTATACGCCTGTGCGTGTTATATGCCAATAAATATGGTATATCTTGTATGACTTACAATGGCCACATTGTAGGAGGATAATTTGATTAATTTTATATTTTTTAGAGGATCACACCAGTTCATTCTATTCTAATTTTTTTTTTTTTTTGGCAGATATAGCTTTAATTTTGTAACAGAACTTACATTTTAACTCTTGGTTGTAAATTGCTAGAAAAAGGAAAAAAGTTGAAAAAAAAGTTCCTGTATTTTTCCCCATGCAACTTTTACATTATTGGCATAAATTTAGATACCCACCCCAAAAGAGCTCCCTGCAACTGAACCAGAACAGTCCTCTTGACCTGGCGCTGAACTCCTTGACCAACATCAACATCTGTTGAGTTCTTCTAATGAAGGTTACATATTTTTGAAACAGTGCATGCTCTTTTTTTTGTTGTCATGAGCACTCCTTTAGGCTCCATGCACACTACCACTTTTCACAAGCTTCAAAAAGGCTAGAAAAAAAACGCTTGATGAAAAATGCTGATAATGGCATTTTTGTGCCAGCTTCTAGTAGCATTTTATTAGCATTTAGAAGCTTTAAGGTGGTTTTAGGCATAGTTAGGAGCATTAGCATTTTTGCAGTACATGAAAAAAAAAAAAGCTAAAAAAAAAGCTGTTTTAGTAGCATTTAGAAGCAGTTGGGAGCATTTAGGAGCATTGAGCATTTTTATCTGCTGGAAAAACTCTCCAAAAAACTCTACAAAAATAACTTTTGTTCTGCTCCTAGATGCTGAAGCTCTTTCTTTATTTATCTATTTTTCCCTCTCTCTTTCTCCCTTTCTCTTTTTCTCTCTCCCTATTTCTCCCTTTTTCTCTTTCTTTGTCTCTCCCTATTTCTCCCTTTTTCTCTTTCTTTCTTCCCTCTTTCTTCCTTTTTCGCTTTCTTTTTCTCTCCCTCTCTTTCTCCCTCCATCCCTCTTTCATCTCAGACTCTAATCACACCCCCATTAAGCCACGCCCAATATTTCATCTAAACCACGCCCATTTTTCATGCACAGCATTCTTTCTCTCCGCTAAGCCACACTTAAAAATGAATGCCCATCCCTAATTAAAATAAGACCCTGCCTACATACAAAAAAAGTGTCCCTATTCATTTATTCAGAATGTTGGCAACTATGCACTCCTCTTCCTGATCCCAGCATCTGCAGGAGCCTGCTCAGGACCTTCCAGACATTCCTTCAAGCTGTTATCGTTCGGATTGGGGAGCAGGCAGAAGCCCATTCTATTTGCACACTAAGAGACACTGCATGCAGACACCTTGTATGCGTGTTGCTACCACATTGGATGTTGGAATACAGGAGTTGTACTGGGCCCCTTCCTTGAGCTAGCTGAAGACACAGAACGCTTGCAACAAAAGGACTCCTCTTGTTCCCCCACCCACCAAAGATCATTGGGTACCATATTGCCTATACCAGTGTTTCTTAAATCCAGTCCTCAAGGCGCCCCAACAGGTCATGTTTTCATGCTTCCCATTATTTTGCACAGGTGATTTGATCAGTTTCACTGCCTTAGTAATTACCACAGCCGTTTCATCTGAGGGAAATCCTGAAAACATGACCTGTTGGGGCGCCTTGAGGACTGGAGTTGAGAAACACTGTCCTATACTTTCAAGGAACTCTTTCTTGTAGAGACCAGTGTGTTATTTTTTTTTTTTTTTTTTCTTACCACTTCAGCGAACTCTTTGAGAGACTTAATTCACCTTTTAAAGTTCATATATGTCCCTTTTTGTTTTCACATCATTGTAGCGTTTTATTAATGCTTTTACAAAATTCCTTTGTGTTCATAAAAAAGATAAATATGAAACTTATAGACCCTTTTTTTTTTTTTTTTATGAAAACCAATCCTTATCCCCCCTCCCCTTCCCTGTGTGTTCGGGCACCTTTCCCTATTACAGATTTATATTTTCAATTCTTCTGCGTAGCTCCATGTTTTTTTAAATTCTCTCCAACACTCCCACTTATCTTTTATCTCCTCCCTCTGGAGGGGGACAATCCCACCAGAGATGAGCCATTGTACCAACCTCCTTGCAACCCCGCCAACATTCCGCTGATTTACCCCTTTGGAATTTACTGATTTTATCGGGGTTGCATACCACCCAGTTAAACATTTGTAATTAATTTCCGCGGTGTTGACATCTGCTGCTGAACTATGAGCTAATCCCAAGATTTTCCCTATCGTGTTTTTATCTTTCTGTGTCCCCAATTCCCTCTCCCATTTTTTAATATATGAAGGGACCTCCACCTCGTTCACCATCAGCAGTAATTTATATATCTTAGATATAGTACTTTTTGTGTCATCCGCTAAGCACAACCTCTCCAACCCTGTCAGGTCGTCTCCTGATCTTATTGGCTGGGGTAAATTACTGACAAAGTGTCCCAACTGGAGGTATCTCCATTTATCCATCACCCTTGCTTCCTTATTTTGTTTTAATTCTAGATATGGTAATATCTTCCCCTTTTTAATAATATCCCTTAATTGTACCCTATCATTCTTAATCCAATTTCCCCCAATACTTTTTTTTCCCAGTGCGAAATAATCATTTTCTTTTAGTGCTATTAAAGGTGAATTATTTGTCTTATTAATCTGTTTGTACGTTGTGTCCCAAATTCTAAGTGCCACCCATGTCAGTATATGTGTGTTTTCATCTAGAATTCTATATTTAGGGGGATTCCACACCATAGTTCCCAGATGTGCTTTACTACATTCTTTTTCAATATTTACCCATCTTTTCTCCTCATTGTCTCTAACCCACTCTATCACTCTTGACAATATTATCGCCTTCTAGTAATTTTGTATGTCGGGGACTGCCAACCCCCCTCTTTTTTTTTTCCTGTTTTAATGTTGAGATGGAGATTCTTAGCTTCCTGTTCTTCCATATGGTGTTTGTCAATATCGATTTTGAGCGCCACTGGCAACATCTGAAACTTGTATGTAATTTTTGGGAGGAGAACCATCTTTATGGCGTTGATGCGACCTATCCAGGATATAGGTTTGTTTACTAATCTTATACTTTCAGTTTTAATTTCGTCTAATAGGGGGATATAGTTTATCTTATAAATCTTCTCCAAAAAATTTGCTAACTTTATTCCCAGGTACTTTATTTCTTTTTTCCACGCGAATTGGAATTCCTTTTTCAACTTCCCTACTTCTATTTTGCTAAGGTTTATATTTAAGATTTGCAATTTCACTAAGTTTATTTTAAAGTTTGATATTTCTCCGTATTGTCTTAAAAGTTTTAATAGGTTGGGCATTGTAATCCTAGGCTTTGTTATATAAAATAATACATCGGCCACAAACGCTGCGAGCTTGTGTTCCTCTTCCCCTACCTTAAATCCACTAATGTCCGGATTACTCTGGATTGTTGCAAGCAATGGTTCTAAAGATAGAACGAAAAGCAAGGGGGACAGGGGGCAGCCCTGTCTCATTGCGTTTTTCATTTCGAAGGAGGCAGATAGACATCCGTTGACTTTTATAGACGCTGTGGGATGGTTGTAGATCGTTTTGATCCAGCTGATCATTCTCGGACCCATTCCCATGGCGTCTAATGTCTGTATCATGAACCCCCAGTCTACCCTGTCGAATGCTTTTTCGGCATCTATCGACAGGAGTAGACCTGGGGGTCCCTTTTCTTTTATCTTTTGGAGTAGGAGTAGAGTTTTAACCCCATTATCCCTCCCCTCCCTTCTTGGGGTGAATCCTACCTGAACGGGGTGTACTAATGTGTTCATCAGCCCCTTCATTCGCCTAGCCAATACTTTGGCATATAATTTAGTATCCTTATTTAGCAGTGATATTGGCCTATAACTGGAACACCGCAGACTATCCTTCCCCTCCTTCGGTATGACTGCAATTGTAGCAGACAAGGCCTCACTACTCATCTCAAAATCTTTGCCCAGGCCATGCATATATTGACATAGCTTTGGCAACAGTATGACTTTAAATTTTTTATAGTAGGATGTTGTAAACCCGTCCGGTCCAGGGCTCTTTCCCTGAGCTGAGTCTCCTAAAGGTCTATTTATCTCCTCCTCCGTTATGGGACTCTCTAGTGTCTCTTTAATACTTTCAGAGATTCTTGGCAGTCTAGCGTTTTTTAAAAACTCAGTTGTATTTTTTCTTTTCTCCCTTATCTGCCCCCCTTCTGGTCTACCGATTATAGTTCTTTAAAATAATTTGTAAAGGTTTCCCCTATTTCTTTTGTTGTATGTACCATTTCTCCTTCCTTTGTTTGCATTTTATCAATGTAATTTCTGGATTTCTTTTTTCGGAGCATTCTGGCTAAATATTTACTGGTTTTATTCCCCCATTGGTATCTTTCTCTAGCTATCCTATAGAATGTTTTTTTACTTCTAGTTCTATAAGGTTTTTTAGCTCATCTCTTTTAATAATAATAATAATTTTTGGTATATCTCCTTATTTCCTAGATTGTAAGCTCTAATGAGCAGGGCCCTCTGATTCCTCCTGTATTGAATTGTATTGTACTTGTACTGTCTGCCCTAATGTTGTAAAGCGCTGCGTAAACTGTCGGCGCTATATAAATCCTGTATAATAATAATAATAATAATAATAATTTTGACCTTTATGTTTTTTATGTTCTTGCTCTAGTTTAAAGATTTCTTCAGTAAGATTTTTCATTTTCTCTTTTCTCTCTTTTTTCTTCTTTGCTCCCATTTTTATCAGCATCCCACTAATGTAGGCCTTATGGGCCTCCCATAGGGAAGACCCCGAGATCCCAGTTGTTTCGTTTGTTGAGAAATAGAGTTCCAATTCCTTTTCTATACTCTTTACTCCTATCTCGTCATAAAGAAATTCCTTGTGTAATCTCCAAGCAAATGGCTGTCTTTGATTCTTAGAGACTTGCATCTTCATTCTTACTGGGGCATGATCCGATAGGGTAGTTATCTCAATTTTAGATTTGACTATCCTGTCTAGAAATCTGTGATCCACCAGTACGTAATCTAGCCTGGAGTACGTCCCGTGCACAGGGGAGTAGAACGTGTAGTCTTGAATTCTAGGGTTCATTACCCTCCATGTATCCACCAGTTGGCATGCATGTAATTTCTGTCTTATCTATTTTTAGTTGTACGTTGTTTGTCACCTGTGCTCGGGACGTACTATCCACATTCGGTTCCACGCAGAAATTCAGGTCACCCATCACTATCAGCCCCCCGCTTCTAAAGTCCATTAACTTCTCCAAAATACCGTTCAGGTATTTTGTCGGATTCTTATTAGGGGTGTATATATTTGCTAATGTACATTCCATTTCCCCCAGTATACCTTTCAAAAAGAGAAATCTTCCCTCCGGATCAAATAGCCTTTCCTCTAGTGTAAATTGTACTCCCTTCGCGAACCCGATCGCCACCCCCCTAGCTCTTTTCGTAATTGTATCCCCATAATACCAAGTTGGAAAGTTATTAGACCATAGTTTAATATTTGATGTATAAGATAAGCGAGTCTCTTGTAGGAACACTACTTCGGCACCGTACCCCTTAAGTTCTTTTAATATCTTGTGTCTTTTGGTAGGTGTGTTTAGTCCCCTTACGTTGTATGTCATAAAGTTTAATTCTATCATCTATATGCTGACTCCTGTGGAACTCTTACTCTACTAATCTGCAACAGGTTTTTTCCACTCTTTTTGTACATTTTGTACGGAACACACAGGGTATCCCTCCCCCCCATCCCACCAGCCCCAATATGGCCCATGGGTCATTGAGGGCCATGCAAACCATAGACCTCTCTGACTCTCTTTATCTTGAGGTGAGACTACAAGTGTGTCACTCTGCCCCCCTCCACTTGATGGAAAATGTGGAGGGGGTAGGCCGGTTGTAGACCAGGCGCCCTCCCCAGCCCTGCTCTTACCAACCCCCCTCCCCAAGCCCCCCCGAACCCCCCCCCCACATTATATCTTATATAGAGTCACTAATTTTTACTTCTTCCCCGGCTTTTCCTATTTGGCCTCCTGTTATTCATCCATCCAGCCAGGTAATTCAGGTACCTGTAACCCTAATTTGTCACAAAAGTCCCGCACCTCTTCAGGGAAACGGAGTCTGGCGGATCTCCCATCTCTGTAACCAACTAAACATGCTGGAAATCCCCAGCGATATTTTATGTTTTTATTCCTCATCAGTTCCAAGAGGGGTTTCAGAAGTCTCCTTCTTGCTAATGTTTCTGGTGCCAGGTCGGTGTATACCTGTATCTCTGATCCTTCATATTGCAAGACCAGTGTGTTATAGTGTGCAAATAATCCATGAAACATTGCTAAAGTGTTGTGCTTATCCTGAGGTTGTGGCAGCAGGGGGCAGAATGGAGTAGTCTGACACCAAGCCAGTCACTCTACTTTCCTTTTCTTACATGTGGTTGTAGGCTCTATTAGAGTTGCCAGTTGCTGTTGCTATTTCATCTTTATACCGAATGCCCACAATTATTCTGTTTATTGTGCCAACTGTAATAATTTCTTGTGCATCTGCTAATTTATTTGTCAATTGCCAAATATTAAGTAAAAAAAATACTTGTTTACTGTATGATAGTGTGGTATCTGCACTGTACAGTAAGAAATGTCTGAACCCAGAGTGTCAGAGGGTCGGGAGACTGTAATGCCCCGTACACTTGATCGGACATTCCGACAACAAAATCCATGGATTTTTTCAGATGGATGTTGGCTCAAACTTGTCTTGCATACACACGGTCGCACAAATTTGTCGGAAAATCCGTTCTGAACGCAGTGACGTAAAACACGTACATTGGGACTATAAACAGGGCAATAGCCAATTTCTTTCGTCTCTTAATTTATTCTGAGCATGCACGGCACTTTGTCTGTCGGATTTGTCTACACGCGATCGGAATTTAAAGGATCGGATTATGTTGTCGGAAAATTTTATAGCATGCTCTCAAACTTTGTGTGGCAGAAAATCCGATGGAAAAAGTCTGATGGAGCCCACACACGGTCGGATTTTCCGACAACACGCTCCGATCGCACATTTTCCGTCGGAAAATCTGACCGTGTGTACGGGGCATTAGGGTCAGGGCAACCACTGGGATCAAACTTCCCAAGCGGCCCTCACGGGGGTAGCGGTACAATTAGTTACAGCAAACATTTGTTGCTGATAATTTTAATCAGTCCTGCCAGTGTTAAGTGGTTTGTCTCATCCATACAAACATACATTCTGCTGGAGAACTTGTGCATTTGTAAAACAACAGACTTGCTGACTGGATTACCAGATGAAAATAGAAGAAAGCCTAGAAAAAAAGGAAACTAATGCAGTTATCACATCTAAGAATTGGTAAGCTGCATTATAATAAATGTTTGCTTTTTGGTTTATTATTGCTTTAATCCGACATCGACAGCTTCCACAGTTTGTATCCAGTAAAGCAAGCATTTATTTTAATGGTTGCCCCTGCACATTACAGCCCAATACGCTTCATTGGGTGAATCTTTGGCTTGGGGATACAGCCCCATAGAGGTCAATGGGGCTGCATTGCACAAGCACAGACAAGACAGTGAAGACTTATGTCGCTGGCTGTAACCAAACAGTGTAGGCTGTGGTTGTTGGATTGAGGATAAACTGGATATATACTATGAGATTTTATTCGTTCAGACCCCCAGGCTGAACGTAAGAAATCTGTCAATTTTGCCATGCACATCAAATAGCGTGGATGGAGGAATCTCCACTGCCGGCTATTGTATTCTGATAGCCAGCATCCACAGCTGACAGAATACCTAAACACTTGCAGGATCTGACTGGATGCAGTCATTGTTCAGTTGACAATTTATCCACCTGGCTACTTTGATTTTTTAGATGAAAGGATGCCTACAGGACCAACCACATCTCGAGTTTCGGCCAGTGTATCAGTAACTTTCTAAAATGCATGCGTATGGCCAACTTAAAGTGGAGCTCCACCCAAAAAGGGAAGTTCTGTTTGTTTGCCTCCCCCCCTTCTCCTGCCTCAATTGGCACCTTTCAGGGGGGAGCGGGTACCTTGTTTCGACAGGTACCCGCCCCCACTTTTGGTTGACTTTGCCACTGCAAACTCAGCTGGAAGTTCGCCCCCCCTCCCCCTTCCCCCACAACTGGACCGTTCATAAAGGGCAGCGCGCTTCCGCATTCACAGTAGTTCTCTTAGCCGAGATGGGGGCGGCAGCACCTGAGAGCCAATTGAAAAATTGGCTCGGGTGAAGACATCGATGAATTTGTGGACAGGTAAGTGTCCTAATATTAAAAGTCAGCAGTTACAGTATTTGTAGCTGCTGACTTTTAATTTTTTTCTAAAGAAGCCTGGAGCACCCTCCCAAAAAAAAAAAAACTTTCGAGCAATACACACCAAACTGAGCATGTGCAGAGTGCCTCCAAAGCTCTGTTGTATCAGAAGATGGATTGGGGGCAGTAAAAGAAGGGAAAGATCAGAGAGGACAGGGTCAAATAAACTTTTTACACAATGCAAAGGATTAACCCCTTAGGTTCCACAATGAGTATAACAAGCATGCTTTACTGCATATACAGATTGATTTTACTGTTATGGGTTTAGTAACACTTTAAGTATGCATCGGCGGAGGGGATGGGGGGTAGGTTAGGTTAGTTTAAGGGACAAAAAGCATTAGAGAATTTGTTTTAAAGTGCACTTATTCATTAAAGTGCCATTAAAGTCTATTTTTTTCATTGAAACAGATAACATGAATTACATGTAATATATATATTTTTAAATACATTTCCTCCTTTGACTATACGTTTCACATTATCCTCTGGCTATGCTGACACATTCTATGTCTGCCCACTGTGCCCCAGGACCTATGGAGCCCTGTATAAATTTCCTGTACAGTATGTGTGTGCCCCCACCTCATTCTACAACTCTGTGCTGCCCCTGTGAGTGCTGTACACACAGGCAATGAAAGGACACGCAGAGCAAAGGCCACTTGCAAAGACAAAAGAAAGGAGGAAGCACTTGGATGTAGCACAGTAAATTACTTTATTAAAAACAAACAATGGAAAGTTAACAGTAACGCAATGACATTTGTAATGTGAGGAGGTTACTATATACAAAGTGGAGGTGGGCCCCCTTTGTCAAACCTATGGGTATCCATGCAGAGCTTGAATATAAAGCCTCTGAGTGTTCAGGACCATCTCCAAATATGCAAAGGTTTCTTCACAGTAATGGGGCGTACACACGGTCGGACTTTTCAGCTACAAAAGTCCGACAGCCTGTCCGACAGACTTTCGACGGACTTTCGACGGACTTGCGGCGGACTTTCTAACGAACAGACTTGCCTACACACGATCACACAAAAGTCCGTCGAATTCTTACGTGATGACGTACACCGGACTAAAATAAGGAAGTTGATAGCCAGTAGCCAATAGCTGCCCTAGCGTGGGTTTTTGTCCGTCAGACTAGCATACAGATGAGCGGATTTTTCGACCGGACTCGAGTCCGTCGGAAAGATTTGAAGCATGTTTCAAATCTAAAGTCCGTCGGATTTGAGGCTGAAAAAGTTCGTTGAAAGTCCGGAGAAGCCCACACACGATCGGATTACCAGCCAGCTTTAGTCCGTCAGCGTCCGTTGGACTTTTGTAGACGAAAAGTCCGACCGTGTGTACGCGGCATAAGAGCTGTGAAAATGTGGAATAGACTCCCACCAGAGGTGGTTCTGGCCAGCTCAGTAGATTGCTTTAAGAAAGGCCTGGATACTTTCCTAAATGTACATAATATAACTGGGTACTAACATTTATAGGTAAAGTTGATCCAGGGAAAATCCGATTGCCTCTTGGGGGATCAGGAAGGAATTTTTTCCCCTGCTGTAGCAAATTGGAGCATGCTCTGCTGGGGTTTTTGCCTTCCTCTGGATCAACTGAGGGTATATTGGATTGTACAATATATTTTATTTGATTTATTTATTGTTTAACTATGTAACATAGATACATTTTCACTACTTAACCTCTTTTCACTACTTAACCCTTTAGGGCAGTGGTTCTCAACTCCTGTCCTCGGGACCCACTAACAGGCCAGGTTTGCAAGATAACTGAAATACATCACAGGTGATATCAATTGCTGCTCAGTGATTGCAGTATTCTAGTCTGCATCTCCCCAGGGTAATACTTAAAAACTGGCCTGTTAGAGGGTCCTGAGGACAGGAGTTGAGAACCACTGACTTAGAACAACCTTAAGGCCCCTTTCACACGAGGCGGGCTCCGTTTCTACGGAGCCCGCCTCGGTCCGCCGGCTCAGCGGGAGATCTGTCCGTTGATCTCCGCTGAGCCGGCGGATGACAGGTCCCTCTCTGCTCACTGAGCGGGGAGGGGCTTGTCAGGCGCCGCTGCCGCCTATGGAGGGATCGGACGAAAACGGACAGCGTGTCCGTTTTCGTCAGATCTCACCCGATCCGATCCGCCAGCGACGGATCTGGACGTAGAGCCATACGGCTGCTTTTAGCGGATCGGACGGGGTCGGATGTCAGCGGACATGTCTCCGCTGACATCCGACGCTCCATAGGCTAACATGGATCGCCCGTTCAGGTCCGCCGTCAAAACTGACAGGCGGACCTGAACGGTCCGATCGTGTGAAAGGGGCCTAAAAGAGCAACATACATATTATTATTAATATTTGCATGGTGCAGAGATCATATATAGAGAAGCTAAGGGATATATAACTACATACTGTGATAATAATATCTCTTCCTTAGGCTAAGGTGACCAGATTTTCAAAATCAAATCCGGGGGGGGATAATATTTTATTTTTTTTGGCAAATGGTAAACTATTTTAAAAAGCATATTTTCCTCAAATGATATATGCAGTGTATGCGGTATGTGTTTATGGAATGATTGTAAAAAATATATATATATATATATATATACACACGTTATTTCTCGCGTAGAGCTCTATTCGATGCTACAGCTATACGGACCATTATATATTGATTCACTTACCATCCTTATACTGTATGATGTTTACATACCTATTCTGTAGTAACACAGACTTCTTGTGGGTGCATGTACCAGCGGCGGGCATGGTGCCTGTGGCACATGCTCATACCATCTCCTCTTTGTTTATTTACCTATACATCTATTATCCTGATCATGCGTTGTTTACTTTGTTTAATTCTTGCACGTCTCAGACGTATATACATGTAATGAAAATGATTGTATGTTGTGATATCAATATGAATAAATATTTTATATCAATTTTCCTCCACTACTCATTTGCTTCATATAAAGTCCCAAAACTCCCTTTTTTTCTTGCATTTAATATAGGGATGGAGGCACCTTTTGGGTGCCTCATTTAAAGTCCCAACTCCCCCCTTCCATTGTATTTCTCACATTTCATCCATGAGATAAAAAAAAAAAAAGATACTTAGGATTTTTTGAGGATATGACTACCCCTAACCTATCAGTGCCACCTCATCAGTGCCCACCAGTATGGCCTATCAGTGCCCATCAGTGCCGCTTCATGAGTGCCCATCAGTGACACCTCATCAGTGCTGCCTCATGAGTGCCCATCAGTGCCACTTCATCAGTACTGCCTCATGAGTGCCTATCAGTCCTGCCTCATCAGTGCCCATCAGTACAGCCTATCGGTGCCCATCAGTGTTGCCTCATGAGTGCCCATTAGTGCCACCTCATCAGTGCCGCCTCATCGGTGCTGCCTCATGAGTGCCCATCAGTCGTGCCTCATCAGTGCCCATCAGTGCCACCTCACCAGTGCCCATCAGTGCCACCTCATCAGTGCTGCCTCATCAGTGCCCATAAGTGCTGTCTCATGAGTGCCCATAAGTGCTGTCTCATGAGTGCCCATCAGTGCCACCTCACCAGTGCTGCCTCATGAGTGCCCATTAGTGCCGCTTCATCAGTGCCACCTCATCAGTGCTGCTTCATGAGTGCCCGTCAATGCCGCCTCATCAGCGCCACCTCATCAGTGCCCATCAGTGCAGTCTATCATTGCCCATCAGTGCCGCCTCATCAGTGCTGCCTCATGAGTGCCCATCAGTGCCCACCAGTGCAGCCTATCAGTGCCACCTCATCAGTGCCCACCAGTGCAGCCTATCAGTGTCACCTCATCAGTGCAGCCTATCAGTGACCATCAGTGCAGCCTATCAGTGCCACCTCATTAACGCCCATCAGTGAAGGAGAAAAATTACTTATTAAAATTTTATAACAGAAACTTACCTCCTCCTTGTGGCCAGAACACCCAGTCTGTAGCTCCATTCAGTTTCAAGGCAATCCCGCCCCTCTGGACTTCATTACCCCTAATTATTTGCCGTACAGGAGGGAGGGGGAGGGAGGAACACTGTGCTCTCCCCTATGTACTGCCGCTGCCGGGAGAGTAATGGTAGGAATCAGCAGACGTAGGAGGAGAGGGGTGGGATGCTGGGAGAGGGCGGTCATGTGTCTCCGGGATCGCAGCCGGCGGGAAACTGCCCACCCAGGATTGGCCCTGCAAAAGTGGGTACAAAACTGGGGACAGACGGTGGGTACAGTGTCCTCAGTCCAGGGACTGTCCCCGGAAACTGGGGATGTCTGGTCACCGTACCTTAGGCCCCTTTCACAAGAAGGGTCTGCCTGTCAGTTTTTCAGATGGACGCCGCCTACCTCAAATCTGGTCTGCTAGAAAATAAGACAAAAAAAATAATGAAGGGGATCTTTCCCCCTTTGTCTGGCCGGGTTCACACATATGTAGCCACGGGTTCGTGCATGGGGTCCAGTGCGTGTCTGTTCACCGGTTCAGGTGCGATTCAGGTCTGAATCTTTGCCTGAATTTGCATCTGAACCGGACACTTTTGCAATCCGCTCTGTGTCCACCCTGGGCCTGTATGAACCGACTCCATTGAGAGCCAGGCACACTGGCCTGTAATGCGAATTGGACACTTTTTGTGGACCAGTGACACTAATACAGAGATCAGTGCTAAAAATATGCGCTGTCACTGTACTAATGACACTGATTTGGAAGGGTTTAAACATCACGGGCAATCAAAGCGTTAACGGTGTGCCTAACCAGTGTTTTAGTGTACTGTGGGAGGTGCTTTTACTAAGGGAAGGCATGGATCCAGGTAGTCTGTTTACATCCGAACGCCCATAGGGGATAATGGGCTGTGTCTGTGTCCACTCTGCATAAGTGGAGCTGACACGGACCAGCCATCTGCCTGCTCAGCGAGGATCAGTGGACAGATTCCCTGCTGAGAAGGGGGGCCCCAACAGCCTAACTCCAACATGAAATAAGGTTCCAGCAACAACTTATAATGCAATGCATAGCCTTTGCATTTTTGAAGCAGCTTTGCCCTGTTTTCTGGATTCCTGACTCCAATCATGCACCTGTGAGACTTGGACATGTGACTCAGTGGTGGCTGGTGAAGTTTTAGGATGGGGGGGCGCCAGGCCTCGCCCTTCCTTTTTGACCCCTCCCACTTGGTGAAAATGGGCGTAGTTTCAGCGAAATAGTGGGCCTGGCCCTAAGGTGGTGTGGTTAGTGTCTGAGATGAACTAGGGATGGAGGGAGAGCAGGCCCAAATCCTACACAACAATAGAAATGTGTATTCTAGAAAGTTTAATAATCAGCAGATAAAGATACTCCAAACACCTGGTGTTAGCGCTTCAATCATCCCGGCACCATGGTTGTTATGGTGTCAGGATGATTGAAGCGCATTATGTCTATTATTACATTGTAATATAAAATTAAATCATTCAACTCACCGTAATGCAGAATCCATGGGAGCCCTGAGCGTGTCACTAGCCACGTCGCCTGCCATCAGATGCCATCAGGTGTCCCCAGCGGAGTCCCTCCTTACATCAGGTGCCCCCGGCGGAGTCCCTCCTTACATGCAGCCTGTGTCACATAAAATGCAGCCTGTGTCCCACCAAATGCAGCAGCACGTGTCACCACCAAATTGCAGCAGCATATGTCACCACCAAATTGCAGCAGCATGTGTCACCACCAAATTGCAGCAGCATGTGTCACCAAATTGCAGCAGCATGTGTCACCACCAAATTGCAGCAGCATGTGTCACCACCAAATTGCAGCAGCATGTGTCACCACCAATTGCAGCAGCATGTGTCACCAACAATTGCAGCAGCATGTGTCACCAAATTGCAGCAGCATGTGTTACCACCAAATTGCAGCAGCATGTGTCACCAAATTGCAGCATGTGTCACCAAATTGCAGCAGCATGTGTCACCAAATTTCAGCAGCATGTGTCACCAAATTGCAGCATGTGTCACCAAATTGCAGCAGCATGTGTCACCAAATTGCAGCAGCATGTGTCACCAAATTGCAGCATGTGTCACCAAATTGCAGCAGCATGTGTCACCAAATTTCAGCAGCATGTGTCACCAAATTGCAGCATGTGTCACCAAATTGCAGCAGCGTGTGTCACCAAATTGCAGCAGCATGTGTCACCAAATTGCAGCAGCATGTGTCACCAAATTGCAGCAGCATGTGTCACCAAATTGCAGCACGTGTCACCAAATTGCAGCATCGTGTGTCACCAAATTGCAGCAGCATGTGGCACCAAATTGCAGCATGTGTCACCAAATTGCAGCAGTGTGTGTCACCAAATTGCAGCAGCGTGTGTCACCAAATTGCAACAGCACGTGTCACCAAATTGCAGCATGTGTCACCAAATTGCAGCAGCATGTGTCACCAAATTGCAGCATGTGTCACCAAATTGCAGCAGCGTGTGTCACCAAATTGCAGCAGCGTGTGTCACCAAATTGCAGCATGTGTCACCAAATTGCAGCAGCGTGTGTCACCAAATTGCAGCATGTGTCACCAAATTGCAGCAGCATGTGTCACCAAATTGCAGCAGCATGTGTCACCAAATTGCAGCAGAGTGTGTCACTAAATTGCAGCAGCATGTGTCACCAAAGTGCAGCAGCGTGTGTCACCATCAAACCCCCCCTCCCCCCTGTGTGTTGTCCTCTCCAGCGGTGTCTCCTATGGAGAGGTCTATTCTTCTCATACCTCCTGTTTCTCTCTCCTGGGCGCAATTGGAGAGAGAAACAGGAAGTGACATAATACTCAGATGTCAATCAAATTGCCCGGCCACAGTAATAGATACTAGCGCCAAGCGAAAGCTACTCGGCGCTGCAGGAAGCGCCGCAAGGCGGGCCTAAGGCCCGCAAATGAAGCGCCATGTATGCAATCTCAGGATTGCATAGACGTGGCGCTTCCCATAAGTGCACTGTGTCCGGCGTTGCACTGTGTCCGAACACAGTGCACTTAAGGACCTTTTTTTGTATTTTTTTTTTTTAAGGGCCAGCTTTAAAATTTTTTTTTTTTTTTTACATTTATTTATTTATTTTTTTGTGACTGCCTTGAGGGGGGGGGGCGCCCAGGCGCCCCCTATGGACAGGCCGCCACTGATTGTGACACAAAAACACACAGTGGGTGCATTTTTGATGTGTTTTCTAGAGAAGTCAACAGGAGTTGTACCAAAGATGCACCATGCAAAACGTAACGCACCCTCAAATTCAATAAAATTTAAAAGGATATATTTTTCATGCATTTTTCTTCCAACTTTTTTTTACCCCAAAAACGCATTAAATACAGATCAGTGTGAAAGGGGTTCTTTCTATGTCTCCCACGTGTGTTCTAACTCTCAGACACCTGGATGATTCCTCTTCCTTTTAAAGCCTCCCTTGTCAGTGGATTAGCCCTTGAATACTACCAAAACTGCATTCAAGTTGTCCTCCTTAAAGGGACCACAACACAAATAAAAGGAAAACATACCTGCTTTTTAGGACCAATCACTGGCGTCCTCTACAAAATGTAGTAGGATAAAGTGTTTATTATGTTCCTTTATGCCTGTGCTTGTTTTTGAAGTACATCTAAAGCTAAAACATTTTGGATAGAGTAGAGAACTGAATGGTTGCCTTCTATGCCCTACTGGGGAGATTTCTCTTCACTTCCTGTCCTGTTTACACAACAAACTTTAAGAGGAAGCCTCTCCAAAGTGAGGGGAACTCCTTTCAGTCTTAGTGACAATGGTTACCAAGAAAAAAAGAGATAATGAATCTCCTCAGCAGGAACTTGAACAGGGGTTTTAACTTTGCCACATTCTATTAAAAACTAAAAAAAATACATACACTGTAAACTAAACTGCTGAATCATGGAAGTGCGCATGTACAACCCTGTCTGATTTCTGAATACTTCAAGATCTTATGTAAATATTAGAGAGCTATTTCATAAAAAAAAATACCATCTGCAAGCCAGATTTCCCTTGTTGCACTAAAATATCAAGTTTGTCGTAGGTTAAGGTGACCAGATTTTTAAAATTAAATCTGGGGACATATTTTTTTTTTTTATTGGCAGATGGTAAACTATTTTATAAGCATATTTTCCTCAAATGATTTATGCAGTGCATGTGGTATGTGTTTATGGAATGATTGTATGATATATATACGTTATTTCTGGAGATCATTTCATACCAGCCCCATTGCATTATTATACCAGCCCAACCGCAAAACATCATTATTTTCTTGTTCATGAAAGCAAAAACCATGCATTTTAAAGCACATGTGAAGAGTGTATTATACTCACCAGTAGAGATGAGCTTCGAGTTCGAGTCAAGCGTAAGTTCGACTCGAACATCGGCCTTTCGACCGTTCGTCGAATTACGAACATTATAGGCCGTTCGCACCAAATTCGAGTGGCGTGTTACGGCCCATAATTCACTGTGGCATCGCAGTGCATTGCTGGCTGATGATTGGCCAAGCATGCACTATGACCCGCATGCTTTGGCCAATCACAGCGCGGTAAGAACAGAGAGACATAATTGACCAAAGGCAGGGTGGCTTTAGCCAATTATGCCTCAGGGGATTTAGTACACACCCCACACTATATAAGGCCGCCTGGAGGTTGGCCTTGTGTAGTGTGTTCCGGCGTGCTGAGAGATAGAGAGAGAGAGATAGTGTAATTTCATTTGAGTGAGGCAGGCAAGTCAGTTAGCTGCAGTCAGTGTATTTAGTATATATATGGATCCCAGGTGATATATATATATATATATATACATATATACACACACACACACACATAGTATTCAGTTTAGCTAGATTCGTTCCTGTTATTCTCTTCCTAATATACTTACAGGCAGGCAGCTGCAGTATTTTCAGTCAGTGTACTGTATCCTGTGCACAGTGTGTAACTAAAGCTAACTGCAGACAATTGCTGGTGTTCTCTTCCTAATAATACCTCAGGCAGGCAGCTGCAGTATTTTCAGTCAGTGTACTGTATCCTGTGCACAGTATGCAACTAAAGCTAACTGCAGACAATTGCTGGTGTTCTCTTCCTAATAATACCTCAGGCAGGCAGCTGCAGTATTTTCAGTCAGTGTACTGTATCCTGTGCTAACTTAGACTAACTGAGTCGGCCTTTCGTCTGTTGCCGGTTCATCTGGATAGCATCCGGTTACTGGGTTGTTGTTGGGAGGGAGAATTTTTTGTGAATAGATGCCTCCCTGTGGGGTGCGCCATATCCTGTTCTTATTTTGAAGTGTTTAGTTCTTTTTTAGAATGGGTGGTCAGGGATCTGTCGGGCCTTCATTCGATTTTACATTATTTGGATGATTTTTTTTTTGGCCCTCCAGACGATCGTTCCTGTTTGACATTGCTGGCCACCATCCAGCACGTTTTTCAGGTTTTTGGGGTACCTTTGGCCCAGGACAAGACGGAAGGTCCGGTGCCAGTGTTGAAGTTGCTGGGTATCGTGATCGATACCGAGCGTATGGAGTGCTGGCTTCCGGAAGATAAGCTGGAGGATCTTAAGGCGTCAGTGGCAGCGGTAGCTCACCGCTCAAAGGTACAATTGCGGGAATTACTGTCCCTCCTGGGAAAACAATTTTGCGTGCCGCATTATGCCAATGGGAAGCCGCTGGCAGCTGCCACGGCCAGGGTTAAAGTCCCGCATCATTTTGTTTGTTTGGGTCGGGACCACAGGGAGGATCTGGAGGTTTGAAAATGTTTTTTGGAACAGTACAATGGGAGGTCATTTTGGCTTGGGCCGGTGGTACAGGTGCAAGAACTGGAGCTGTTCACGGATGCTGCAGGGTCTGTGGGATTCGCAGCATTCTTTAAGGGGAGGTGGTGTGCCGAGCGGTGGCCGGAGGCATTGACAAGGTCCCCGTTGATAAGGAATATGATGTTGTTGGAATTGTTCCCTATTGTGTTGGCAGTGGAGCTTTGGGGGGCGGAGTTCAGGGACCGTAGGTTTCATTTTCATTGTGATAACCTGGGGGTGGTTCAAGCAATCAACTCACTGACGGCATCCTCTTTACCAGTGGTGCAGTTGTTGCGGTGTTATATTTTGAACATTGTTATCTGTGCTGTCCATTTACTGGGTGTTGAGAATGAAGTGGCTGATGCACTCTCTCGTTTGCAGTGGGACAGATTCCGGCAGTTAGCTCCGGAGGCGGAGTGGATCGGGGGTTCTGTGTCCCGGTTGTTCATGGGACCTTGTGATGGTATCATGATGGCGTTCGGCAGTCGGTAGTGGAATCCACTTGGAGGTCATACGAGCGGGTTTGGCGTGAGTTGTATGAGTTGGTGAGTAGCATTGGGGGTTGTTCTGGCTCGGAGGACAGGCTCCATGCGTTGCTTTACTTTCTTGGTAGGAATTGCGAGGAGGGAGTGTCAGTGGCATCTTTGAATAGCAAGATGGCTGGGTTGGCTTTTATGTTCAAATTGGGAGGTGTAGAAGACTTGACTAAGAATTTCATTTTACGAAAGGCGCTACGGGGTTATAGGAAGGGCAGGGCGTAGGCTGATTCTAGGCAGCCGGTGTTATTGGGGATGTTAAAGGTTTTAACGTCAGTATTACCACGGGTGTGTTTTTCTTCCTTTGAAGTCCACTTGTTCCTTGTGTACCTATTCCAATACATCAAAGACAGTATGTCTGGAAGGCCAACAAGGAGAGGCAGACAGTCACAGGCCAATAAAAGAGGGCAAGCAGACTCTGTGTCTAGAGGCAACAGTGCTGGTCATGGATACGGTGCATCCTCATCAGCACGTGGCCGTGGGGCACCCTTGTCCTTTTTTCTCAGCAGCTGGCCGTGTTGAGCCACAACATGCCAAAGAGTTGGTAGAGTGGATGACCAAGCCGTCCTCATCCTCTGTCACCCAGGCTACTTTGGCTGCCAATGTAGGTGCCAAAGCAGCCTATTCCTTGGACTCAAGGTCATCATCAGTTACTCCTTCCCTAGCCCCACCGGAGGACTCCCCCGAACTGTTTGACCACAGTGTCGGGTACATGCTGCGGGAGGATGCGCAACATTTTGAAGGCTCCGATGATGGTACCCAGCTTGAGGAAGGCAGTAACGTGAGCCCAGAGAGAGGGGTTGCCCAAGAAGAACAACAAACTGGCAGTCATGTTCCCCCAGCTGCAGCATACTGCCAGGTTTGCTCCAGTGACGAGGGGGGAGGGGATGATGAGCTCACTGACTCTACGTGGGTGCCTGATAGGAGAGAGGAGGAGGAGGCAGAGGAGGAGGAGGCACATCCCCAACGAGGCAGGATGCCCTCCAGGGGCCAGCTTAAGGGCAGTCAACCGACTCATCACACCGCAGAGCTTCGCAAGTGCAGGGTGCTGCTGACTCCATACGTTATTCCAAAAGTTCTTGGTGTGGGCCGTTTTTGAGACATGTGCAGCAGACCGCACCGTTGCTATTTGCAACATATGTCTGAAGCGTATCAAGCGTGGACTAGGCAGCAAGTGCTTGGGCACCACATGCTTAATCAGACATATGTTGAGCTCCCATGCAGCCCATTGGCAACACTACCTAAAAGACCCACACCAAAGAACAAGGCGGACCTCTCCTTGCTCCTCCTCATCAGCTGGGATCTCCAACCCCACTATACATTCAGTCCTCTCAGAAACCTGCACTGAGAGGAATGAAGGTGTAGAATTAGGTGTGCCACTGCCAAGTACTTGCGGGCAATCTGCGATCGGTACACCAACGTCCGATTCTAGCAGCCAGATTTCCCTACCCCAGTTGCTTCACTGGCGAAAGAAGTTCACTCCCAGCCATCCACATGCCCAGTGGTTGAATGCTAGCTTGGATAAATTGCTAGCACTTCAACTGCTGCCTTTTCAGTTGGTAGACTCTGCCCCCTTCCATGAGTTTGTGGAATGTGCGGTACCTCAGTGGCAGGTTCCCAAACGCCACTTTTTTTCACAGAAGGCAATTCCGGCTCTCTACCGGCATGTGGAAGGCAATGTCAATGACTTGCTGGACAGGGCGGTCAGCGGTAAGGTGCATATTACCGCTAACTCATGGTCCAGCAGGTATGGACAGGGACGTTACCTATCTTTCACCGCGCACTGGGTGACTCTGCTGGCAGCTGAGAAGGATGCAGGACAGGGTGCAGTAGTGTTGGAGGTTGTTCTGCCACCATGCCTCCAAAATTCTACTAGTGGTGATTCTGCCACACCTCTCTCCTCCACCCCCTCCTTTTTTTCTTCCTCCATGGCCTCTTCCTGTGCTGATTTGTCCTCGGAACCAGCGGTGCTCCGTAAGCGTTCAAGGGACTACGCAAGCACTCAGGCAAAAAGATGTCATGCGGTGCTTGAGCTGGTGTGCTTGGGGGACAGGAGCCACACTGGGGTAGAGATTCTGTCAGCTCTGCAGGGGCAGGTTCAGAGGTGGTTGACGCCACGCCAGCTTAAGCCAGGAATGGTGGTTTGCAACAATGGCACCAACCTCCTTTCCGCCCTCCGACAGGTACAGCTGATCCATGTGCCCTGTTTGGCTCATGTCCTTAACTTGGTGGTGCAGCGGTTCTTGGGCAGGTACCCGGGTTTACAGGATGTCTGTGTGCATTTCTGCAGGTCATATAATGCCACTGCTTGGCTGGCTGACCTCCAAAAGGAATTTAACCTGCCCAAGTACCGCCTAATCTGTGACATGCCCACCCGGTGGAACTCAACGTTGGCCATGCTGCAGCAGCTGCACACGCAGCAGAGGGCCATCAATGAGTACGTGTGCAACTATGGCACCAGGACAGGGTCAGGGGAGCTTGTTTTTTTTCCCCACGCCAGTGGGCCATGATCAGGGATGCATGCACTGTCCTGTCACCATTTGAGGATGCCACGAGGATGGTGAGTAGTGACAGTGCATGCATCAGTGACACTGTCCCTCTTGTCCACCTGTTGGAGTACACGCTGCGTGGAATAATGGACAGGGCACTTGAGGCAGAACAGAGGCAGGAAGAGGAGGACTTCCTTAGCTCTCAAAGCCCCCTTTATCCAGACAGTGTTCCTGCGTGCCTGCCGATCACACTGGAAGAGGATGAGGAGGAGGAGCATTGTGTCAGCATGAAGGTGGAGCCTAGCACTCAGCATCAGCAGCAGTCTTCAAGGGATCATTTACAGTCCGAAGAAACCCATGGACTTGTACGTGGCTGGGAGGAGGTGGCTGCGGATCATGTCGTCCTTAGTGACCCAGAGGACTCCGGACCGAATGCCTCAGCAAACCTACGCTGCATGGCCTCCCTGATCCTGCAAAGCCCACGGAAGGATCCTCGTATTTGTGGTATCAAGGAGAGGGATGATTACTGGCTGGCAACCCTCCTTGATCCACGTTACAAGGGTAAGGTTGCGGACCTTATCTTGCCATCGAAGAGGGAGCAGAGGATGAAACATCTTCAGGAGGCCTTGCAGAAAGGTTTGTGCAGCGTGTTTCCAGAGCCTGGGAGGTTACAATTTCCTGGTCCTCCCAGACAACGTGTTGCTAAGGCTTCGGTCAGTCACAGAAGGAGCGGTGGAGAAGGTGGCCGTCTGACCAATGCGTTCAGACAATTTTTTAGTCCGCAGCCCCAAGGTATGATCGGTTCCAGCAACCATCATCAGCGTCTGATTCACATGGTGCAGGAATACCTAGGGGCAAGATCAGACTTGGACACCTTTCCCACCGAAAATGCTCTGGGTTACTGGGTCTTGAGGATGGATCACTGGCCAGAGCTTGCACAGTATGCAATTGAGCTACTGGCCTGTCCTGCATCCAGCGTTCTTTCGGAACCCACATTCAGTGCTGCTGGAGGGTTTGTGACCGATCACAGGGTTCGCCTGTCCACCGAATCGGTCGATCGGCTGACCTTCATAAAAATGAATCAGTCTTGGATCACCAGCTACCAAGCACCTGATGCTGATGTAACCAAATAATTTTTTTTTTAAAGTGAGATCTCTTCAAGACTGCCTATGCTGATGCTGAGTGACTATCCTGTTATGCTGAGTGACTATCCTCTTCCTCCTCAATGTTCATGCTGATAGCTTGTAAGAACATTTTTGGTTCTGGGCACCGCCACCAGTGGCTAAGGCCCAATTTGTCTGCCCCTGTTTAACAGGGGCGTGTAATTACAATTTTTGATGCAATACTTTGCAGCAGGGCTCATTCCTGTACTCCAAATGGAGTATCTGCGAGGGGTTGCAGTGTTGTGGCACCTTAGTGTTGTGGCACCCAGTGCCTTAGGCCCAATTTTTCAGCCCCTGTTTAACACGGGCGTGTAATTACAATTCTTGATCTAATATTTCACAGCAGGGCCCGTTCCTGCACCCACCAAGAGTAACTGTGAGGCCTTACAGTGTTGTGGCAACACCACCACACCGTCCACCATCAAAGGCCCAATTTTTCTGACCCTGTTCAACAGGGGCATGTAATTACTATTCTTGATCTAATATTTCACAGCAGGGCCCGTTCCTGCGCCCACCAAGAGTAACTGTGAGGGCTTACAGTGTTGTGGCAACACCAACACCTAAGACCCAAATTTCTGCAGAGTATATAGGGCAGGCCCCTACTTTCAAACATCCAACTTACAAACGACTCCTACTTGCAAACGGAAGGAGACAACAGGAAGTGAGAGGAAATCTACCCCAGGAAAGGGAAATTCTCTCCTGTAAGAGTTCCTTGTTTCACTAAAACCCCCAAATTTTCAAAATCCAATTGTCATTGGGACAGAAAATGAGGTGAAATCTTCTGAACAGGTGCACAGACAGCAAAACAAATGTTACAGAGGTGATAATCCTTCCCTATGTTATCCAAAAAGCTTAAATATAGATTTTTTGGTTGGAGCTACACGTAAAAAATGTACCAGTTCAAAATTACAGATTCTACTTAAGAACAAACCTACAGTCCCTGTCTTGTTTGCACCGCCTGTATACTGCTGTTCAGAGCATATAGGGCCTTGGGGCCCCACGCCTTTCCTTTTTTTATTTGGGTGCGGGGTTCCCCTTAATATCCATACAAGACCTACCAAGACCTAAAGGGGCTGGTAATGGGCTGGCGGGTGAGGAAACTAACAGCCAATCCCCTGAGCGGATTAAAGCCAGGAAACACTCAAACAGGTATTAAAAGATTCTCTTAAAACCTATGTGACATAGTCAAAATAAAATAATAATAAAAAGGACTAGAGCAAAAATATATTATATGAAAACATAGGATATTGAGTGTGTCGAAGGTTACCCTATCGATATCAAGCCCTTTGAATCAAAACCTGCACCAGCACATATCTGTATGGGCATAGAGTGTGTATTAGACATCACTACGCCATCTTGTGGAAACAAGAAAAACTAACACTAGTAGGATTAATCAATGGTGACTGATGTGTACCAAATAAGTACAGAGATAATAGAAGAACAACCTAAAAGATAAACTAAAATAGTGTGTATACTTCAAAGAGTAACAACCTCGTAAAATACATAAAAATACAATAATATGGACCCTTGATACATGGGTCATTCAAATCAGGTGGCAATCAAAAGAGTTGGAAACGAAAAAAGCGAATATAAATAACAGTCGCAAAATACCTTGCACCAAGGATCCACCCCTCCAATGACAGGTATACTTATAGATCCCTAGAAAAATAGTTTTATCCGGGTTTTTGTTATGGACTTCTAAATAATGCCTAGACACAGGATGTTTAGGGAGACCATTGAGGATATTTATCACATGCTCATTGAGTCTGACCCTGAGGGGGCGCTTGGTCCTGCCCACATACTGCAGCCCACAAGGGCATTGGAGCAGGTAAACCACCCCCTCAGTAGAGCATGTGATGAAAGGCCTTATCGTGAACTCCACTTGAGTACTAGAAGACCTAAAGGTATGGGTTCTCCTCTGTGCACATCCATTTATTGAACAAACCCTACATCTCCTGCATTGGTAAAATCCTGTAAGGTTATCAAAAAACCCCTCTTAATGACAGGGGGGTCAATGATGTTGGTGGCAATAGTATCCCTGAGGGAGGGTGCCCCTCTATAAACCATCTGCGGTTTTGCAGGGAGAATGGTTTTGAGGGTGAGATCATTGGTAAGAATATGCCAATGCTTTTTAATCATTTGACTCACTGTTCTATGCTGGATGGAATAAGTCATTATAAATGGAATGGAAGGCACCCTATTATCATTGGGCATTCTTTTCTTGAGCAGATCACTCCTATTAATTGATAATACTTCTTCAAGAGTGTTTTTAAGAAGTATGTCCGAATAACCCTTCTCTAAAAAACGTTTAGTCAGGACATCCGCCTGCAGGAGAAACTCGCTGCTGTCCAAGCAGTTCCGCCTCAGGCGAATGTACTGACTTTTAGGCACCAAGCTAATCCAAGCCTCATGGTAACAACTATTAGTAGGGATATATGAGTTGCGAACGGTGCTCTTAAAATAGGTGGCAGTGGTGAACTGACCATCCCTCACTTTAATTGTCAGATCTAAGAAGTTAATTTCATGCTGGCTGGCTTCATAGTTAAGAAAAATACCCCTGGTGTTGATATTAAGTTCCCCAAGGAAAGAGTCCAAGTCAGCCTTATCTCCATCCCATAGGAGGAGGATGTCGTCTATGTACCTAGCCCACAGAACCACCTGGGGTCTCTGTTGGGCATAGACGACATCCTCCTTTCAAAGAACAATAAAGAGGTTCGCCAAACTAGGGGCGTATTTAGCCCCCATGGCGACCCCTCTGTCCTGCTTGTAAAGCTGGCCCCCAAACCAAAAATAACTGCGAGATGCGGCAAAATAAAGCAACTCTAGGATGAAAGAAATTTGCTCATCTAATAGGCCAGAGTCGCGCCTCAGAAAATGTTCGACAGCAAAAAGACTTAGACTATGTGGTATGACAGTGTAGAGGGACGTAACGTCAGCTGTCACCATCCATAATCCCTGCCTGGGGGTATGCTAAGCCAATAGATTGATCACATGGCATGAATCTTTTATATAGGAAGATGTTTTCATGACTAATGGTTGAAGATAGAAGTCACTATACCTGCCCACCCGGGACGTGACAGAATCGATACCACTCACAATAGGATGTCCTGGGGGGCAGGTAGGGTGCTTGTGGATCTTTGGTAAATAATAAATCACCGGTGTCCACGGTGCCCTTGGTACTAAATGAAACTTCTCCTTCTTATTGAGAATTCCCAATTCAAAACCCTTTAGGGCAAGGACTTCTAATTCCTTTTTAAATTTGACCTAAGGATCGGACTGAAGAGGGGTATATGTATTCACATCACTCAATATTCTATGCATTTCAGCGAGATAGTCATTTTTGTTAAGGATTATGATCGCACCACCCTTGTCGGCAGGTCTGTTCACTAAACCCTTATTTTCACACAGGGAGTCTAGACCAGCCACAAACTCCCTATCGGTTCTCACCTTATTGACAGGCAATTGATCCAAATCCCTGAGTACTACATCCCTGAAAACTTTCAGGGAAGGGGATAAAGCACCAGGGGGGTTGAACAGGGAAGCATTAGCAAGCCCTGAATGCCTAATCTCATTGAATAAAATCCAATTACCCTGAGTGGGATTAGAGGCCATATAACGCTTAATGTTAAGTTTCTGTATGAATTTATGTATATCCATGTAGGTCTGAAATTTATTCAGCCTACGTGGAGGGGCAAATTTTAAACCCTTACTCAACACAAGCTTCTCAGAGTCAGTCAAAATGACAGTACTTAGATTGAATATCCCAACATCAGTTATGATTTTTTTTCTCTTTTTAGCTCGTAACCTTCTCCCTCCTCTGGACCCTCTTTTTGGTCTATTGGCCTTTTTGTGCCCTGAGTGGGTTTGTGAAAACCCCAGTGCTGGGTCTGACTGGAGGGACCAGGGCTAGCAAAGTCCTCATCAATACCAGTACTGTAGTGGATTAGGCATACCAGCCCCCCTTATATGATTAAGGTTCTCATTGGGACCCTCCAGATCTCGTAATGGAAGAAGGAGAAGTTTCATTTAGTACCAAGGGCACCGCGGATGATTTATTATTTACCAAAGATCCACAAGCACCCTACCTGCCCCCCGGGGCATCCTATTGTGAGTGGCATCGATTTTGTCACGTCCCGGGTGGGCAGGTATATTGACTTCTATCTTCAACCATTAGTCATTAAAACACCTATATAACTCCTATATAAAATATTCACGCCATGTGATCAATCTATTGGCTGAGCATACCCCCAGGCCGGGATTATGGATGGTGACAGCTGACGTTACATCCCATTACACTGTCATACCACATAATCTAGGTCTTTTTGCTGTCGAACATTTTCTGAGACGCGACACAGGCCTATTAGATGAGCAAATTTCTTTCATCCTAGAGTTGCTTCATTTTGCCGCATCTCGCAGTTATTTTTGGTTTGGGGGCCAGTTTTACAAGCAGGACAGAGGGGTCGCCATGGGGGCTAAATACCCCCTTAGTTTGGCGAACCTCTTTATGGGTCTTTGGGAGGAGGATGTCGTCTATGCCCAACGGAGACCCCAGGTGGTTCTGTGGGCTAGGTACATAGACGACATCCTCCTCCTATGGGATGGAGATAGGGCTGACTTGGACTCTTTCCTTGGGGAACTTAATATCAACACCAGGGGTATTTTTCTCAACTATGAAGCCAGCCAGCATGAAATTAACTTTTTAGATCTGACCGTTAGAGTGAGGGATGGTCAATTCACCACTGCCACCTATTTCAAGAGCACCGATCGCAACTCATATATCCCTACCAATAGTTGTCACCATGAGGCTTGGATTAGGTCGGTGCCTAAAAGTCAGTACATTCGCCTGGGGTGGAACTGCTCGGACAGCAGCGAGTTTCTCCTGCAGGCGGATGTCCTGACTAAACGTCTTTTAGAGAAGGGTTATTTGGACATACGTCTTAAAAACACTCTTGAAGAAGTATTATCAATTAATAGGAGTGATCTGCTTAAGGAAAGAATGCCCAATGATAATAGGGTGCCTTCCATTCCATTTATAACGACTTATTCCATCCAGCATAGGACAGTGAGTCAAATGATTAAAAAGTATTGGCATATTCTTACCATATGCCAAAAAGTATTGGCATATTCTTACCCTCAAAACCATTCTCCCTGCAAAACTGCAGGTGGTTTATAGAGGGGGCACCCTCCCTCAGGGGTACTATTGTCACCAACATCATTGACCCCCCTGTCATTAAGAGGGTTTTTTTTTATAACCTTACGGGATTTTACCAATGCAGGAGATGTAGGGTTTGTTCATTAAATGGATGTGCACATAGGAGAACCCATACTTTTAGGTCTTCTAGTACTCAAGTGGCGTTCACGATCAGGCCTTTCATCACATGCTCTACTAAGGGGGTGGTTTACCTGCTCCAATGCCTTTGTGGGCTGCAGTATGTGGGCAGGACCAAGCGCCCCTTCAGGGTCAGACTCAATGAGCATGTGACGAATATCCTCAATGGTTTCCCTAAACATCTTGTGTCTAGGCATTATTTAGAAGTTCATAACAAAAACCCGGATAAAACAATTTTTCTAGGGATCGATAAGTATACCTGTCATTGGAGGGGTGGATCCTTGGTGCGAGGTATTTCGCGACTAGAAATGGCATAGATACATAGAATTAAGTGCTATACACCGTTCGGGTTAAATGTAGAGATAGACCTGAACGCATTTATTGATAATGCCTAACATTGCCATTTTGTGTGTTGATGTGAACTCTGTGTGACACCTCAGTGGCGTTATCTGACAATATTTTTTGACATTTATATTTGCTTTTTTCGTTTCTAGCTCTTTTGGTTGCCAACTGATTTGAATGACCCTTGTATCAAGGGTTCATATTATTGTATTTTTATGTATTTTATGAGGTTGTTACTCTTTGGAGTATACACACTATTTTAGTTTATCTTTTAGGTTCTTTATTATCTCTGTACTTATTTGGTACACATCAGTCACCATTGATTAATCCTACTAGTGTTAGTTTTTCTTGTTTCCACAAGATGGCGTAGTGATGTCTAATATACACTCTATGCCCATACAGATATGTGCTGGTGCGGGTTTTGATTCACCGGCTTGATATCGATAGGGTAACCTTCGATGCACTCAATATCTTATGTTTTCATATAATATATTTTTGCTCTAGTCCTTTTTATTATTATTTTATTTTGACTATGTCACATAGGTTTTAAGAGAATCTTTTAATACCTGTTTGGGTGTTTCCTGGCTTTAATCCGCTCAGGGGATTGGCCGTTCGTTTTCCCGCCACTGAGAGGTCACAACGAGGCGTGGTTATACTTACCTATTTATTGCGATGAGTCAGAGCGTCGCCCGTTCCCCAGATGACGTCAGTTAAAGACGAAACATACTTCGGGAGGTTGAAGCTCTGACGTCATTGCGATCTTGCTGAGAATGGGCGCTCGCTATGCCGGCCAGCGAACTGCTCTTTTAAACTTCATTTTCTGTAAGTGTTTTACCTTTTCTAATAAATCGTTTATACCGGATTTACGCTATGGCCACCTTTCTTTTGTCCTCATGCCTTTGAGTTCGGGTTGGTGCACCATCCATCGCACTTCTGCATTCACGCTGCACACAGAGAAGCCTCATCATTAGCCGGACATTTGGATCTGGGTCTGCATACAAGCTTGATTTGCTTGCTTTTTGGTAAGCGTGTATTTCATGTGGTGGAGGATCACTGTGAGCGGTGTTTATTTCAAATTTTCTCACGCCAAACTCCACTGAGAATTATCAAGGGAATTTTCATTGGGACCTTGCTTATTTTCATAGAAGATCTTTTGAATGTTTCACTATATGAACTTTAATATGCACTAATTGATTTTATGCACTTATGATTTCATAATCTATATGTTCCAGTATAGTTTTTACCCTTTGTTTGTTGGTACTTTCTCAAAAGATTTCCTGGATTTCTCATTCCATTACCTTTGATATGCAGTAATTGATTTTTATGCACTCATATATTCATCATGGTATAGCGCAGTTCTTTCCTTGTTTTTTGTGTTTCTTTGAGTTTATCATGCAGTTGAACTGCTACTGGTTTTTTTTTGGGGGGGGGGGTTCTGTTGTAGCGCTGTCATTTTTTGTCTTTTAATGGGCTGGGGTGGTTCTCAATGATTTTCATCCATATTGCCGGGACCAGACATGACATTAAAGCCGCAAGCAGGTTTAAATGACTTTTTTTCCTTTAGAAATGTCATTTTGAGCAGGGACTGTTCTAAACACGGGAAACACACGCCACCTTACAGGCATACTATAGACACCCCCCAGGCACGATATTTAAAGGAATATTTCACTTTTATTTTTTCACTTTAAGCATCATTAAAATCACTGCTCCCGAAAAAACGGCCGTTTTTGAAACTTTTTTTTGCATTGATACATGACCCCTGGAGAAGGACCCGGGTCCCCAAACCCTATTAACCACTTCCCGACCGCCGCACGACTATATACGTCCTAAGTTTGAACGGGGATATCGTTGTTATGGCAGCAGCTAGCTGCCATAACCCCGGTATCCCCGTTTTCTTGCGGCGGCCGGCTTTCAGATAAAAGTGGTCCCTGCGGCGGATTCGCCGCGAGATCACTTTTATCGGTGGTGGGAGAGGGGCCCCCCCCCTCCCGCTGCGATCCGGTGCCCTCGGCTTACCGGAGCCGTCGGTAGGCGATCGTGTCCTCTTCCGTGGTTTGTCTGGAGACAAGTGAGGCCAAGATGGCGCTCACTCATCTCCATGACACTGCTGGGCGGAAGCGACGTCAAAACGTCACTTCCGTCCATGCCTCTTAAAGGCATATTTTTTCAAATGTCACTTTTCTAAATGACTTCTTTTTTTTTTATTGCATTTTAGTGTAAATATGAGATCTGAGGTCTTTTTGACCCCAGATCTCATATTTAAGAGGTCCTGCCATGCTTTTTTCTATTACAAGGGATGTTTACATTCCTTGTAATAGGAATAAAAGTGACACAATTTTTTTTTTTTTTAAACAGTGTAAAAATAAATAAAATATTGTAAAATAAATAATAAAAATAAAAAAAATTTTTTTTAAAACCCCCCTGTCCCGACGAGCTCGCGCGCAGAAGCGAACGCATACGCGAGTAGCGCCCGCATATGAAAACGGTGGTCAAACCACACATGTGAGGTATCGCCGCGACCGGTAGAGCGAGAACAATAATTCTAGCCCTAGACCTCCTCTGTAGCGCAAAATATGCAACCTGTAGAATTTTTTAAACGTCGCCTATGGAGATTTTTGAGGGTAAAAGTTTGACGCCATTCCACGAGCGGGCGCAATTTTCAAGCATGACATGTTGGGTATCAATTTACTTGGAGTAACATTATATTTCACAATATAAAAAAAAATTGGGATAACTTTACTGTTGTTTTATTTTTTTATTCAAAAAAGTGAATTTTTTCCAAAAAAAAGTGCGCTTATAAGACCGCTGCGCAAATACTGTGCAAAAAAAAGTATTGCAATGACCGCCATTGTATTCTCTAGGGTGTTAGAAGAAAAACCATATATAATGTTTGGGGGTTCTACGTAATTTTCTAGCAGAAAAACCTGTTTTAAACATGTAAACACCTAAAATCCAAAACGAGGCTGGTCCTTAAGTGGTTAAGGACAATAACTTAAAATTCAGTCTTTAAAATTCGCACTTTTGTTTTCTCATGTTCGAGTCCCATAGACTTTAACGGGGTTCGAAAGATCGCGCAAACTTTCGGTCCATTCGATTGTTCTGATGCGAACCGAACCGGGGGTGTTTGGCTCATCCCTACTCACCAGTGCCCATCAGCACAGTCTCATCAGTGCCCATCAGCGCAGCCTCATCAGTGCCCATAAAATGCAGCTTGTTCAGTGCCCATCAGCTCAGCCTGTTCAGTGCCCATCAATGCTGCCTGTTCAGTGTCCAGCAGCTCAGCCTGTTTAATGCCCATCAATGCAGCCTGTTCAGTGCCCTTCAATGCAGCCTGTTCAGTGCCCTTCAATGCAGCCCGTTCAGTGCCCTTCAATGCAGCCCGTTCAGTGCCCTTCAATGCAGTCTGTTCAGTGCCCAGAAGCTCAGCCTGTTCAGTGCCCATAAATGCAGCCTGTTCAATGCCCAAAAATGCAGCCTGTTCAGTGCCCATACATTCAGCCTGTTCAGTGTCCATCAATGCAGCCTGTTCCGTGCCCATCAATGCAGCCTGTTCAGTGTCCAGCAGCTCAGCCTGTTTAGTGCCTAGCAGCTCAACCTGTTCAGTGCCCATAAAGGCAGCCTGTTCTGTGCCCATTAATGCTGTCTGTTCAGTGCCCATCAATGCAGCCTGTTCAGTGCCCATAAATGCAGCCTGTTCAGTGCACATCAATGCAGCCTGTTCAGTGCCCAGCAGCTCAGCCTGTTCAGTGGCCATAAATACAACCTGTTCACTGCCCATAAATACAGCCTGTTCAGTGCCCATGAATGCAACCTGTTCAGTGCCCATCAATGCAGCCTGTTTAGTGCCCATCAATGCAGCCTGTTTAGTGCCCATCAATGCAGCCTGTTCAGTGCCCAGCAGCTCAGCCTGTTCAGTGCCCATCAATGCAACCTGTTTAGTGCCCAGCAGCTCAGCCTTACCTAGAGGAGAGAAGACGGATGATACGGAGTGGGGATCTCCTGTTTACCCCACGCGGCCGCTGTCCTCAGACAAAGTCTCACCTGCTATGATAGACATCACCAGTGTGCTGCCTATCATCGGAGCCGGCCCAGGAGGCGGTACTTCATCTGACAGCCAAATGTCAGACTTCTCTCCTCATTAAGCCCAGCGGGACTTAACAGAGGATGGATGGGGGGGTGTTTCCGCACTGGATCAACATTTTACAGCCCAGGCAAATATAGACGTTCCCAGCCCTGCAAAGTGGGGACAAAACCGGGGACAGACTTCCTCCGGGGACAGTGTCCTCAATCCGGGGACATCTGGTCACCCTATCGTAGGTGGGCTTTCATTTTTACAATATGTTAGAAATTATTAAATTCTAGATAACACATTAGATTTTATTGGCATAACCACACTAAGCACAAGGAAGAGTAATGACCCAGGTAATCAAATGATTTACTGTACTCAGGAATATGTGTGCTGCTGTAGAAATGTATACAGTATGCATATCTCCCAACTTTCTAAGATAGGAATGAGGGACACCCTTTTAGCAAATGTATGTAGGCATAGGACACACCCCCTGTCTCACCACCCTTAAAGGAGAATTTTACAAAAATAATATTAGTTAAAGTTATACTAAAGTCTCATTTTTTTGTTAAAAATAACAAACATTTCATACTTAACTTCACTGTGTAGTGGTTTTGCACAGAGCAGCCCAGATCCTCATCCCCTCAGGTCCCTCTTTGGTGCTCCTGGCCCCTCTCTCCTGTTGAGTGCCTCCACAGCAAGAGGCTTGCTATGGGGGCACCCAAGCCGAGCTGCAGCTCTGTGTGTCCATTCAGACATGGAGCCGTGGCCCTCTCTCTCCTTATTGGCTCAATGACTTTGATTGACATCAGCGGGAGCCAATGGCATTTTGCTGCTGTCTCAGCCAATTAGGAGGGAGAGTCCAAGACAGCAGAGTCTCTTGTGCAATATCACTGGATCTAGATGGGGCTCAGGTACGTTTTAGGGGGGCTGAGGGGGACTGCTGCACACAGAAGGCTTTCTATCTTAAAGCGGGGTTCCACTCAGATTTTTAACTTAATCTTACCCCCTCCAGTTAATTGCATAGATGTTCAAATGCCGCACAAATTTTTTTTTAATCGCTGTAATTACCTTTATATTGTACTTTATTGTGGCACTTCCTGTCTCTCCTCCCATGGGAGTAGGCTTGTTTATTGCCTTTCCCCGGCGCCGCACTGTCTCCTGGGAGCTTGGCGTCAGGCTTCCCAAGATTCAGGGCAGAAACAATGATCATGCGTGTGAACAAGCTGTGAATGAACAGCATTCACCGCATCCAGGAAATCAATACTTGTGGGCTTCACATGCCCACAAGCAAGATGGAAACAGCCAGCATCACATTTTTTAAGTTATTCTTCAGTACGAAAACAGACAGAGGCAGAAATATTACACCCAAACTGTGAGTATTATTTTGGGGTTAGCAAAGTGTCTCGATGACCTAAAAAAGAAAAAAAAAAGATTGGTCGCCGGACTCCTGCTTTAATGCATAGAATGCATTAAGATAAAAAACCTACTGCCTTTACAACCACTTTAAACCCACAAGTGCTTTTTTTTACCACTACTATTCCTTTATACTGGCTTTTGAATTTGCAAATGCAGCAATTTAGAAATTGGAGGAAAGGTTTAGCACTGGGAAACACTTTTTGAAAGATAAACAGTGCATTTTATTTACAACTATATAGATTATTTAAAATGAGGGACAATTGAGGAGGAAGGAGTGACAGAGGGACTTTGTTACAAATGAGGGACAGTCCCTCGAAATTAGGGACAGTTGGAAGCTTTGTGTATGATCACAGCATTGTGCATTTGCGGCCATCAGACTGTATCTGCAGCAATGCCATCCCATATTCAGGCTCGGACACATCAATGAACACAGCTTATATCTGTACATTAGGAGAGATTTTCACACATTTTCATCTAGTACCTTTGTTGATTTGTCTGTCTCATTTAGATCCAGCAGGACATGTTTTAATGTACTATATTACCAAACGCATTGGGATGCCTACCTTTACACGCACATGAACGTTAATGGCATCCTACTTTTAATCTGTAGGGTTCAATATTGAGTTGGCCCACGCTTTGCAGCTATAACAGCTTCGACTCTTCTGGGAAGGCTGTCCGCAAGGTTTAGGAGCTTGTCTATGGGAATGTTTGACCATTCTTCCAGAAGCGCATTTGTGAGGTTAGGCACTGATGTTGAACAAGAAGGCCTGGCTCGCAGTCTCCTCTCTAATTCATCCCAAAGGTGTTCTAAAAGGTTGAAGTCAGGACTTCAGGACAGCCAAGTTCCTTCACCCCAAACTCGCTCATCCATGTCTTTATGGACCTTACTTTGTGCACTAGTCCAAATCATTTGGTGGAGGGGGATTATGGTATGGAGTTGTTTTTCAGGGGTTTGGCTTGGCCCCTTAGTTCCAGTGAATGGAACTGTTAAGGTGTCAGCATACCAAGACGTTTTGGACAATTTCATGCTCCCAACTATGTGTTAACAGTTTGGGCGTAGCCCCTTCCTGTTCCAACATGAACCCCAGTGCACAATCCAATGTCCATACAGACATGGATGAGCGAGTTTGGGGTGGAGGAACTTGACTGGCCTGCACAGAATCCTGACCTCAACCCAATAGAACACCTTTGGGATGAATTAGAGTGCAGATTGCAAGCCAGGTCTTCTCTCCAACATCAGTACAACAGAGAAGGCTTGCCGCTCCAGGTGAGATGAGGAAACCTAATGGAACTCATGGGTGCCTGCCTTGGATTGCCTCCACAATCAATATGAGAAAAAGAATAGGCTGCACACCACGATTGTGATACAAAATCCTTTATTGGGACATCCAAGAATGACACCACAAGAGCAGATTGCCTGGTAGGCACGTTTCACACTGTTATAAGTGCTTAATCATTACGCATCTACCAGGCACTCTGCTCTTGTGGTGTCACTCTTGGATGTCCCAAAAGGATTTTGGATCACAATCGTGGTGTGCAGCCTATTCTTTTTCTCATCTACAACATCAGTGCCTGACCTCACAAATGCGCTTCTAGAAGAATGGTCAAACATTCCCAAAGACACACTCCTAAACCTTGTGAACAGCCTTCTCAGAAGAGTTGAAGCTGTTATAGCTGCAAAGGGTGGGCCAACTCAATATTGAACCCTACGAACTAAGACTGGGTTGCAATTAAAGTTCTTGTGCGTGTAAAAGCAGGCGTCCCAATGTTTTTGGTAAAATAGTGAATCTCTTTAGTACTTTACAACAAGGGCATTCAACCTGCAGGCCATGGGCTGCATGAGACGGCTATGAATGTGGGCCAACGCAAAATTGTAAGCTTACTTAACCACTTGCCGACCGCCGCATGTACATATACGTTGTCAGAATGGCATGGCTGCGCAAATGGGCGTACCTGTACATCTCTTTGAATTTGCCGCCGTGTGTTCGCGGACTCGATATCCACGGGGATACCCACGATTCTCTCACGGAGCTGAAGAACGGGCAGATGCTAATGTAAACAAGCATCTCCCTGTTCTGCCTAGTGATACTGTCACTGATCATAGCTCCCTGTAATCGGGAGCGGTGATCAGTGACGTGTCACTTGTAGCCACGCCCCCTAACAGTTAGAATCACTCCCTAGGACACACTTAACCCCTTCCTAGCCAGCTAGTGGTTAACCCCTTCACGGCCAGCGTCATTTTTACAGTAATCAGTGCAATTTTATAGCACTGATCGCTGTAGAATGACAATGGTCCCAAAAATGTGTCAAAATTGTCCGATGTGTGCACCATAATGTCGCAGTCACAATAAAAAAATCGCAGATCGCTGCCATTACTAGTAAAAAAAAAACTTATTAATACAAATGCCAAAAAACTAACCCCTATTTTGTAGATGCTATAACTTTTGCGCAAACTAATCAATAAATGCTTATTGCGATTTTTTTTACCAAAAATATGTAGAAGAATACGTATCAGCCTAAACTGAGGGAAAAAAATGTTTTTTTTTATAAATATTTTTTAGGTATATTTATTATAGCAAAAAGTAAAAAATAATGCGTTTTTTTCAAAATTGTCACTCTATTTTTGTTTTGTTTGGGAGCCACATCGCATTACCGCGCAATTGTCAATTAAAACGACGCAGTGCCGAATCGCAAAAAGTGATCTGGTCTTTGGCCAGTCAAATGGTCCGGGACTTAAGTGGTTAAAAATGTTTTATTTATTTTTTTTTGTAAAAATGCGTTTACACTCAGCAAACACATGCAGCTGCAAAAATAAATTGACAGTGTCTCTTTACTGGACTGTTATACGTTTTATCTTCCCAAAGAAAAATATCCCACTCTTCACAATCACGCCTTATTCATGTCAGCAGTTTTCGGCGACACCTATATTTGTGAGCAACTATTTTCAAGAATGAATCACACGAAGGGCAAAATTAGAATCAAAATATCTGATGAGCACCTTGAGAACTCATTGAGAATTGCTACTCCATCCATGGAACCAGATATTGATGTGTTAGATCAAAAACAGTGTCAAATATTGCACGAGTTTTATGTTGCCTGCATTTACTTCTATAGTAAAAAAATGTTACAAAAAAAAAATGACGCTTTGTCACTCAGAGGTACATTATCTATATCAGTGATCGTTAACTTGTGATCTGCCCGACTTTTTCTGCTCATCAGCTATCTTTATTGGTAGTGTATTTTATGTGTAGTCCAAAACAATTCCTCTTTTTCCAATGTGGCCCAGGAAGGTCAAAGGGCTGGACAATCTTAGATTACAATATACTTTCTATTACTCTCCCAGCTCTAGTTCCATTCACTTTTTTTTTTTTTTTTGCTTTTTTTTTTTTTTACCGCTGATAGCTTGTAGGAGAGAAAGTAAACTTTCTCATTACACTCCTCCTTTCCCTCCCACCAGCTAACATTACCACATCCCCTCCAGTAATTCACAAACACATTTCTCAACAGAGCTCTGCAGCAAGTCTTCTATTCTCTGCTCTGCTACTCAGGAGTGATGGAAACCAACAATTACAACGGTGAACTACACTCACCACCTACATACAACAGCCGTGGCTATGAGCCGGTGAAAGGTGGGATAGAGTTTCAGAATATCCCAAGCCCGCAGATCCAATCCACTGTGGTGACAATAACGCCAGAGGTTCCTGCTGTCCGGGATCACATTATTTGGTCTTTCTTCAATGCCATGTACTTGAACTTCTGCTGCCTCGGATTCATCGCCCTTATATTTTCTGTCAAGGTAAGAGGGAGCCTTTAGGCTTCATGCCAAGAATGTAAAAGTGGTTGTTTTGCTCATACCCTGCTGAAAGAGATTTGGTTTGCCATTATTATTATAGGTACTTATATAGCGCCGTCAATTTACGCAGCGCTTTACATATATATTATACATTTACATCAGTCCCTACCCTCAAGGAGCTTACCATTTGAGCTCCTTTGAGACTTAGCAAATCATCATTCTGATTAAAGTGGGTGATGATTCCTAATTAAGAGTTGTTTTCAGTGGACAAATCATCTTTGATGTAAACTCCACTGTACTTAACCACTTGAAGACAAGGCATTTTCTGGCACTTTTTTGTATACATGTGAAAATCAGGGGGTTTTTTGATAGAAAATTACTTAGAACCCCCAAACATTATATAATTTTTCAAAACCGAGGCTCTAGAGAAAAAATGTGTGGGTTTTGCAATTTTTTATGTCACATAGTATTTGTGCAGCGGTTTTTCAAACACAATTTTTTGGGAAAAAATACACTTTTTTAAATATTAATGCAAAAAAACACAATGCATAACCCATTTTTTTGTAAAATATAAAAGATAATGTCACGCCAAGTAAATAGATACCAAACATGTCATGCTTTAAAATTGTGCACGCCTGCTCAGCGGTGACAAGCTACGTAAATTTTACTATCCATAGACGACGCTTTAAAAGCCTTAAGGCCCCTTTCACACATGCGGACCGTATGTCCGTATTTCATCCATCCGTTTTCGGATGAAATACGGACATACATGCATCCCTATGGGATAGCGGGTGTCAGCGGATGTACATCCGCAAACACCCGATGTCGTCCGGCTCCGCTCTCGTCCGATTCTGTGGACGGAAGAAAATCCTATTTTTCTATCCGTCTGCAGAGCGGATCGGATGAACACGGACAGACGGTCCGTGTTCCTCCGATCCCCCATAGGGGAGAGCGGAGATCTGACAGGGCGGTCCCTGCACAGTGTGTGGGTCCCGCCCTGTCATCCGCCGGGCTCAGCAGGGGAAAGCGGAGCGATCCCCGCTGAGCAGCGGATGTTCACGGGGCGGATCAACACGGATCCGTCCCGTGTGAAAGGGGCCTTACAGGTTAACACTTTATATCTACGCCCTCGGTCTTCTGGGACCTGTGACATGTCCCAGAAGATAGTAGGGAGGGAGGGGGAGAGGATAACTTCCACCTGGATCACCTAGGCAATTCAAGCAGAACTGGGAGTGGGCATACCTCCCAACTTTTTGAGATGGGAATGAGGGACACCTATCAGCAAAAGTATGCAGGCATAGGACACACCCCTTGTCATGCCCCCCTAAAGGAGAATTGTACAAAAAAACAAGATTGGTTAAACCCACAAGTGCTTTTTTTTACCACTACTATTCCTTTATATTGGCTTTTGAAATTTACAAATGCAGCAATTTAGAAATCAGATGAAAGGTTTAGCGCTGGGAAACACTTTTTGATAGATAAAAAGTGCATTTTATATACATCTATATAGAGCAGACCAAAATGAGGGACAATGAGGAGGAATGAGGGACATTGCTCCAAATCAGAGACAGTCCCTCCAAATCACGGACAGTTGGGAGCTATGGGAGTGGGTACCTGTCAATCCCCCCCCCCCTTAAGAAAATGACGTGCCAAATGTGGTAAGGAGGGAGACTTAAAGCAGTACTTCCACTTTTGGGTGGAGTTCCACTTTAAAAGAGAAGTATGTCCAACGCTGATTTGGCCATACTTCCCCTGTGGATCATGAGTGCACTTATTCTGCACTCCTGTGACCCAGATTCAGCTAACAGTGAGCTAAAGCCCTCTGTTGGCTGATGTCACAGAGCGAGTCCAGGCTCTGCAAGGATCCTGACAATAATGTCAGAATCCACCCAGATGCCTGGACCAGCAGCTGGTCAGCCTCTCAGTGTGCCACTGAGAGGCTGAGCCAGCTGCTCACTTCCCCTCCACAGCCTAGAGCTCCAGTGAACACTGGAGGGGCAGAGCAAAGAGCCAGTGACCAACAGTCACTGCTCTCTGCTCAATGAGGACCGGAACCGAGTGATCAGCAGTCTTTAACCACTCTACATCTACAGAGGTGAGTTTGTATGTTATTTTTTCAAATTTTGAACTTCTCTATTAAAAGGAGTTGTAAACCCTCGTAGTTCTTCACCTTAATGCATTCTATGCATTAAGGTGAAAAACCACCTGTACTGCAGCAGCCCCCCAAACCCCCCCCCACCTTTTTCTTACGTGAGCCCGAGCGTTCCAGCGACAGGGACAAGCACAGCAGCTCCAGTCGCTGTCTCGAGTCCACATTGGATATAGGGTTGCCACCTTTTCTTCAAGCCAAACCCGAACACTTTAGTGGTGGCATTTTTTGGGGGTATACGCTATAAGATTGTAAAAGACCTGGGACACTTTTGGTGGCCTGAAAGAGAGTAGTAATGTGGCGTAAACATCGCTGCAGCAAACAGTGCGCGTGGCTGAATTGTGAGTGTTCTGCATGGAATGCAGGGGTCAGATATGTTCTGGGGAGAGGGCTAGTGCTAGCAGGGGGGTGGGGAGAGTTAGATATGTGCTGGGGGGCAGTGGAGGCTGGTGCTCAAAATTTTTTGGAGGGGCGCAAACAAACTGAAAAATTCTGAAAAAAAATCATCAATTGCAGCCTCACTGTGCCCCATAAAATGCAGCCATTGTGCCCCATAACATGCAGCCACTGTGCCCCATCAAATGCAGCCACTGTGCCCATGAAATGCAGCCACTGTGCCCATGAAATGCAGCCACTGTGCCCATCAACTGCAGCCTCTGTGCCCATCAAATGCAGCCTCTGTGCCCATCAAATGCAGCCTCTGTGCCCATAAAATGCAGCCTCTTTGCCCATAAAATGCAGCCTCTGTGCCCATCATATGCAGCCACTGTGCCCATCATATGCAGCCTGTGCCCATATGTGCTGGGGGCGCTTTGTGAATGAAGAGGGCCAGTGCAAGGGGGAGGGGTAGGGGTGTAGGATATGTGCTGGAGGAGTCCTTTGGGAAGGAAGAGAGATAGTGCAAGGAGGTGTTGCCAGATTTCAAATCCAATCCACACTTCTAGCATGTCTTCCCCCTGTCAAAGCCCCCCAGCACATATCCTCCTAACCCCTTGATCACTCCACATATTTTCTACCTTGTCCTCCTTTCCAGCTGCTCTCTCCCCCTCCCTCCTCCATCTACAGAGCATAATAAAAACTTTCTACAGATCTGATATCAGGGTGTTCCTGCTCCCCCCCTCCTTCTTGTGTGTGTACAGAACAGAGAAGAAGGAGGAGGAGCTTTGATACACTGACACTCTGCTCTGCTCTGCTGAACCAAGCTGCTGTCAGGGAGAGGGGAGACATGTCACTCTCAGTGCAGTCCTTGTGATGTGTCCAGGTCTGGGGCAGAAGTAAACCCGAACACATCATTCAAAAACAGACTGTCTGGGAGAAAACCGAACTGTGTGGGAAAAAAAAACCATACAGGTGGCAACCCTAATTGGATAGACTGATAGCAGCAGGAACCATTGGCTCCCACTGCTGTCAATTAAATCCAGTGACATGGGAGCCGGGGGGGGGGGGGCAGGGCTGAGTCCTGGTGTCTGTGTCAATGGACGCAGCAACAGTACTTGGGGGCGGGCCCGCACGAGTGCCCCCATGGGATGCGGCTCTCCGTGGGGCCACTGGATGAAGCCGGGGGAACCCCAGAAAAGTAGGATTGGGGCCACTCTGTGCAAAACCCTTGTACAGAGCAGGTAAGTATCACATATTTGTTATTAAAAAAAAAAAAAAAAGAACCTTACAATCACTTTAAACTCAGTGCATGTTAGTCACATACTAGTAACTAGATAGCGTTAGGCTGGCCAAAATAAGTGACTTTGATAAATGGTCCATATGTGATAACTTAGGTTTCTGACAGTTGGAGACACTTATCAAATGAAAAGAGTTTCCAACTCTGTACCCCCCATCCACGTTCACCTCTGTAGCCTTCCGTCCACCTTTGTACCCTCCCATCCACGTTCACCTCTGTATCCTTCCATCCACCTCTGTACCCCCCCTTCCACCTCTTCTGTCCCCCCCCCATGTCCACCTTTGTACCCCCCTATGTCCCCCCTGCATCCCCCATCTACATTCACCTCTGTATCCTTCCATCCACCTCTGTACCCCCCCTTCCACCTCTTCTGTCCCCCCCCATGTCCACCTCTGTATCCCCATCTACATTCACCTCTGCACCCCCCCTCCACCTCTGTGCCCCCCATCCACGTTCACCTCTGTATCCTTCCGTCCACCTCTGTACCCCCCTCCTCCACCACTTTTGTACTCCCCATCCACGTTCACCTCTGTACCCCCCCCTCCTCCACCACACCTCTGTAGCCCCAATTCTCTGCACATGTGAATCCCCTTCTCTCCGCGGTGATCTTTCTCACCTGATGACACGGTGGTGCAACACAGTCTCCGCCTGTCAGACCCATAGCCCAAAGCCAGAAAACTTCACTCGGCTGTGTGCTACACAGGTCTGTCAGGTGGGGGTGGGAGGAACAAGGAGCACCGCTCTGTCATTCCTTGTCACTCCGGTCCGCAGCTCCTGACAGAGGAATATGCGGGACAAGCGGGCTCAAGCACATCAAGCCCACAGCTGTCCCACTCTCTTGTCGTATTGTGGTCGCTGATTGGGACAGCAGGGGATGGGGGGGGGGGGGGATTGGCTGCACCTGCTACTCCAGCAGCGCAGGGCTTAGGTGGCAGCTGCTTTGGGCCCACGGCGATGACAGGGCCCAGGGCAGCTGCCCCTTTTTCCCTGTGTTAAAGACGGTCCTGATGTGCACACTTCTGTGCAAGAATCATGGTGATCCCAGATGTCAAAGCTACTCGATCAAGGAAAGGCAGATGCCTCCCCACTCAATGGAGATATTTGATCCTCTGTAGCAAACCTTACACATGAGTAAAGGATGTTCTTAGATTCTATAAAGCTTTAAACATGCTACAATCAGCTTGTTTGGAGCACTTTAAGAACACTTCAGCTGCAGATTGAACTTTACACACTTAATGGAAGTGCCGAATGTAGCTTTAACCATTTCAAGACCAAGCCAATTTCTAGCACTTGTTGTTTACAAGTCAAAATCAGTATTTTTTACTAGAAAATTGCTAGGAACCCCCAAACATTATATATCATTTGCACAGCGGTCTTTCAAACGCAATTTTTTTGGAAAAAATCAAATAAAAATCAAATAAAAATTTAAATAAAAAAAAAAGAAAACAGTAAAGTTAGCCCAATTTTTTGCATATTGTGAAAGATGATGTTAGGCTGAGTAAATAGCTACCTAACATGTTACGCTTTAAAATTGCACACACTCATGGAATGGCGACAAGTTACGGTACTTAAAAATCTCCACAGGTAACATTTAAACATTTTTAACGGTTACCAGTTTAGAGTTACAGAGGAGGTCTTTTACTAGAATTATTGTTCTTGCTCTAATGATCGCTGCGATAACTCACATTTGCGGGCATGACTTATGTATGCGTTTTCTTTGAAACGAGAGCACGTGGGGATGGGTCTCTTTAAAAAATGTTTTGTTTTTTTTCGTATTTATTTTATTTTTTTTATTTAACACTGTCCCTTTAAAAAAAAATCTGATCACTTTTGTTGCTGTCACAAGGAATGTGACTGTAATAGGCAGTGACAGGTACTGTTTATGGAGAAATCTGGGGACTAAAAGACCCCAAATCCCTCCTTTGTACTTAAAAGTATTAAAAAACGCTAATACTGACATTTTTTTTAAATTGGTGCCATTGGCAGCCGAGTAAACTGGAAGTGACTTTGTGAAATCGCTACAGGGTTGTTACATCGGAGACACAATCAAAGCTGATTCCGGCTTTGTTTGGGTCTCCGGCCAACCGGCGGACTTGCCGGTTGGTCGCTCGGGTCTCCCGGTGGGACGGGAGACCTGGGCGGAGCGGCAGGGGGGGCGTCCCCTCCTGCTGCTGGAGATAACGGCCGAGTGGCTCATTAGCCACATCGGTTGGTATCATGAGAAAGCTGACTGCCAGCTCTAAAAAACGGTACCGGGGTGATGCCTGGCATCACCCCGGTACAGCCACTTCAACAAAATGAGGTACAGGTACGTGAAGTGGTTATAGGGAACCTTTCACCATACCTCACTTTTTAAATGAGAACCTTGTAGCAGTAGAGGATAATAAGTGCTTGCATGTTTTTCAAAAATTTTTTATCCATGTTGGCCATACACTGTTAGATTTTTATTCCAATGTTCATAGAAAATCATTTGTCAGAACATTCTTTCTTGCCATTATTGATTCAACCAATTACATTTAAAGACCATTACATTTTTATCCAGACCTGCTATTTGAATGTAATCCCAGACGTACTGTGTTAAACAAGTTTCATTACAATATGAATGATTTTTCCCAAAAGAAAACAACGTTCATAATTAAACCTCTTTCACACCGAAGCAAAACGCCCCTGCCTATTGCGATAAATGGGCAGCGCTTCCGAAGCAACTGAAAAGCGTTTCGGAAGCACCGAAAAGCAGCACAAAGGCGCCGCTAAAACGAGAGGCACTTTACCGCTAATGGCCGGCGCTTTCAGTGTGAAAACAGCCTTAGAATTTCATTTGTTCAAGAAATATTTTCCATCCTGCTCTTTTGAATTTTCTCACCACAACAGTCAAATATGAACACTGAGTTTATCCTGATAACCATTAGAAAACTAAACAATAGCTTTGAAAATGAATACTTCTAAACGAATTTCTGATGATGTAAGTATCAGTTTTTGTCTGTGCAGACGCCATGCTCTTGCCCCCTCCCCCTGCTGCTACATAGACAGACAGCCGGAGCCTGCACAACTACTTGTTAGCAAATAATAGGATTTATGGCAAGATTTGTCATCTGTGTGCCCATAAGGTAATTAAACATAAGTGCCATTTGGCGCAGAGTCACTGATGCACAAAAATTTGAAAAAGCCAGGGCATGACTGTCATATGCGTAGAGTGTTAAGATGGACCAGCCAAATTTCAATCAGTGCTTGTCCTCCCCAGCTCCCTGGCTGAATGCAACCTAACCGTATATGGCTAGATTAAGAGTTCTCCCCGCTGTGTGTGTGAGCTCCTAATATTAGCCTCTCTGCCCTGTCACCAGATAAATAAGAGCCCTTAGCAAAAATAAATGACAGCAGAGGAATATTAGAGAGCGTTATCTGAATGACGGCTCTGAACCTTCATGAGGCTGTTGTTGCATCCAAGATGGTGGCACCCAGCAGCAGTGTCGGGCCTGTGGAATATCATAATATCATCAATAATCACAGGGAGACTAAATGCACAAAACAAGGTAGTCTGACATATAATCCTATAGAAGAGTATTGCTGATAAATAATAGTTTGGTGACAGTTTCTCTTTAATCCTTAGGCTGATCCCAATATAAGCCTTGGCCTCTTTTACACACACTTCCAGCGGCTGCCCACCCCACCCCCACCCCCACCACCATGTATTTCAGGCTATGTTGTCTGAAGATTGGCATCGCAACTCTGTGAGCACCCATCTGCTGATCCTCCCTCTGGTGAATGAACCAGGAAGCAGTGTGTATTATGTCACTTCCTGCTTCAGCGCTGTCATTCCCTGACAGCATTGGCCGGTTAAGCAGCTAATGGTGCTTGATCTGTATGTAACATGCTATATATGGCCGTGCACCACACGTGAGAGCAAGTATTCAAGGCCATTATTTGCATCTACCAAAAAAAAACCTTCTAATTGTGGACTTTACTGGCAGCAAAGAGAAGGTCACACAAAACTTCTAAAAATATGTTTATTACAAACTAGTTAAAATCATAGAAAAATATTCGTATATGTGGTGTAAGCCATAGCTGTAGCTATAACAGATTATCTTTGCTGTATGATCCCAAAGGTTGACACTTTTCACAACAACCAGCTTCCTCAGGACCTCCTTAGCTTAGTAGCAAAGAGAAATGGCCTACTCAAAATAAAAATACCAATAAGCAACATGTCATATAATACACAGAGTCTATATACAGATTGCTAAGCATTCTACGTCACACTTACACATTGCACTAAGAGTATAGCTTTCAGGTGGTGAAAGGATATGCAGTGTGTAATGAATTAATTCAATTTGTGGTCGATGAGAGTTTATCTATAGATAATAAAGGATAGGCAACCAATTAGGCACTAAAAATAACTTTTAGAAGTTTTGTGTGACCGTCTCTCTCTGGTACCAGTAAAGTCCGCAATTAGAAGGGGTTTTTCTTGGTAGATGGTAATATAGACCAGTGTTTCTCAACTCCAGTCCTCAAGGCGCCCCAACAGGTCATGTTTTCAGGATTACCATTATTTTGCACAGGTGATTTGATCAGTTTCACTGCCTTAGTAATTATCACAGCCGTTTCATCTGAGGGAAATCCTGAAAACATGACCTGTTGGGGCGCCTTGAGGACTGGAATTGAGAAACGCTGATATAGACGGACGAGGTACCCCTTAAACAAGCTCACCATTTGCAGTTAACTCTAAATTGATTATCTGTAAGAGTTTTTAAAGCATCACCTATGACCAATATAATGTACTGAAGTTTGTTGCTGTTTGACAGGCGATCGCTTCACATGTTGGGTATCTACTTACTCAACCTCATCTTTTCAATTTTGTCAACAAACAGTTAATATATTGCATTTTCGTGCACTAAATTTAACTTTAGTATATTTTTTACTTAAAAAATGCATTTGATAAATCATTGCGCTAATATCATGGGACATAAAAAAATTGCAACCATCTCCATTTTTATCCGGGGTTCCAGCTTTCAGAAAATATATGTTTGTGGGTTTTAGCTAATCTTCAGGTCTAAAATATGCATTCTAACATGTGAGCAAAAAAGTGCTCTGGCAGCGAAAGGGTTAAACAAGCTTTTAGAAGGCCACCACAGACAAGCTGTAATTGAACAATGGTAAACAATCCAAAGCCTTAAAAGGTTAGTTGACATTCATTTTGTGCAGATAACAGAGAGATAAATTGCCCATTAGCTTCTCAGAACATTTTTTCTTGAAAGATTGTTCCTAGCGCTTCCCGCCTACCAAGGTCATTTTGGTGTAATCATACACTATGGCATATTTTGCATTTGTTTATTAGGATGAGCAAAACTTAATTGCCGGGAGGGAAAGGAAGCACAGTTCCAATAGGGTGATCTTGTCAGTGGACTTCCCCAAAATCTAAGAATCAGAATAGGTGAACCAAATAGGTGATTTAGCATTATTTAATTAAACCTGGGATACAGCCCTGTAAAGGTGCCTTAAAGCAAAGATTAGACCCTTGGGGGTTGATTTACAAAAGGCAATTAGATTGTGCACTTTGCAAAGTTACACTCTGCAAGAGCAGTTGCTCTAGAGCTTAGTAAATGTGGTAAGGGCTCACTTTACAAAGAATACCCAATCACATGCAAGGAATTTTTTTTTAAAAATAGCATTTTTTTCTTGCACATGATTGGATGATGGAAGTCAGCAGATCTTCTGCTCATTTACTAAGCTCTGGAGCAACTGCTCATGCAGAGTGCAACTGTATATTTGCCTTTAGTAAATCCACCCCTTAGAAACATCTTTTTGCCCTTAGACCCCTTTCACACTGGGGCGTTTTTCAGGCGCATTTGGGCTAAAAATAGCGCCTGTAAAGCGCCTGAAAAACGCCTCCCCTGCAGTCCCAGTGTGAGAGCCCGAGAGCTTTCACACTGGGGCAGCGCAGTTGCAGGACATTAGAAAAAGTCATGCAAGCAGCATCTTTCAGGCAGTGGGGGAGCAGTGTATACAACGCTCCTCCACCACCCCTGCCATTGGAATCAATGGGCAACGCTGCCAAAGCGCCTGCAAAGCGCTTCGGCAGCGGCGCTTTGAACCCTTTATTCAGCCGCTAGCAGGGGTTAAAAGTGTCCCGCAAGCAGCCGAAAAGCGCCGCCATTACATCGGTAAAGCGCCGCCAAAATTAGCAGCGCTTTACCACTAACGCCCTGCCCCTGTGTGAAAGTGCCCTTAGCGGGCAACTACTTCATTCAGTTCATGCTGAGAAAATTCACAGTAGAAAGTTATGTCCCAAAACTTCTGATTTAGGGTTTATTCCTTAATACACACAGTCATAAACTGGAACCTGAGCAAAGATCCTATCAAAACCGTCTTACATAAACACATCCAGGATATCCAACGTAACACAGCAAAAATGATTCGATTTAAATTCTGTGCCACAAAACAAACCTTAGCCCAATCATAGAAATCACCCACACTGAGTTATCAAGAGGTTAAAAAATGACTAAATGGCACAATGATCAACAAACAATTAACATCTAAGTAGAAATGCATGAGAAATGCCTAAAAATGTGGTCTCCAATGTGGTTTATGATGATCAGAAGGTTGCCCAGCCCCCCCCTCTTTCCATACACCCCATAGCCCTTTTGGATTATCCATAGTTTTTTTACATCATCTTCTTCTTACTCTCAAAGGAGCCGCTGTTTTCTCGTCTCTTGTTCCCAGTGCCCATGACTTTTCAAGCAGCACCACACTTTCCAACAAACCAGAAGGTTGATATTTATTGCACAATGCAAATGGAAAATGGCAATAAATACTTCAACAAGTATGTGAAACAGTATTAAAAAAAAATTACAATTAACATAAACAAGCAGACCAGTGACTGACCCCTTATCCCTATACTATGAGAGGCACTGTTTAAAGGGAAATGCTAGGACAAAGGTCCAACAGTCTTTGGCAAGCACTCCTCTACTGAACAGTGCATTGGGACCTACAGTAATTCTAGCATTGGAGCTCTCAAAATGAGGTCAGTACAAACCCAGATATAGGTGCCAGAATGGCATCCCCAGTAGGCAATACTGTTTATTTAAAGGATAACTTCACTTTTCATAACATGTTATCTCCATATTCAGGTTGTAACATGTTATGAATGCACTGGCCCCTGTGCCCCCCCCCCATCGATCCCTACTGTGACAGCAGACTGGGGTTCTTCTCCCCATGTCTGCTGGCAAAATTTTAAAAAGACGTGGCCATGTGGCACTCCACCCACCGGCCGCGTCACTCATTCACAATCCTCTGTAAATAGAGAACTACAAGGTCCGTCCCTTTGCGGTTGTTGGCTTGTAGTTTTCAATGAACTAGTACTATGGTAGTTCATTAAAGCAAAGGTTCGCCCAAAAAAAAAAAAAAGATTTAAAGCCAGCAGCTACACATGCTGCAGCTGCTGGCTTTTAATAAGAGCACACTTACCTGTCCTAGAGACCAGCGATGTCACCGGGAACCCTACTGCACATGCGCGAGGCCCCGCTCCTCTCTCCTACTGGCCCGGCGACAGGGGGAGGAGGAGGGAGCCCCGCGGCGACGTCATGGGCCATGGTGCGGACTCCTGGAAGTGGGAACTGGATACCTGTCAAAGAGATATCCTGTCCCCCCCCCCCCCCCCCCCCCGAAAAAGTGCCAAATGTGGAACCGGAGGGGGAGAGGAGACAAATGAGCAGAAGTTGACTTTTGGGCGGAACTCCACGTTAAGTCTTCTTGTTAGAATGTAGACGCTTCCTCATATGGGGTACAAGCAAGCCAATACACTGATAGATCTACAAGAGACCTGCATTGCATCAGCAATCTGCTGATTGCTGGTGCTACAATGCTTTACAGGATTTCAAAACATTAGCATTAGCCTCTCACCAATCGCTAGGGTGATGATCCATCTCCTGCCGCTCCCCATCTTGGGGATCAGCAATGTCAGCTGCAGTGATGTCCTCTCTACAATTAATAGGGGACACCAGGCTAGACCGTTATGTCCTCACAAACCAGGAGATGTCTGCTACTCAGTCTCTCTGCATCCCTGACACTGTGGCAAATGGCCCAACAGCAGCCTGCTACACTGTGTGTTGGTCCCAACACTTCCTCTCTGAGACTGCCCATAGCCCAGGAACATTCCTTCCTTATTCTCTCTTCAGATCCCTTGCAATGCTGGGATCTGCAGTTTCAGGAAGTTCCTGAAGTACAGGCTCAGTCTCCCTGGGGACTACATTCCTGACCATACAAAAAAATGGCTACTGCTCTCCAACCTATAACTGGCCTCAACAGCACCTTACATACAAGTCACAGTTCCTTCCAGCAGGCTCTGTCCTTCCCAGAATCCTCAGCAGCTTAGCCTCTGTTTTCCCCAGGTAATGGGTCGGGGGCTTTCCACCAGCTCTATCTGTGGCTGCATTCAGTCCTGCATACATATTGGCTCACCCAAAATGGCCACCCCCAGTTTTGAAGATACTCTATAGCTGAGCGTTGTTCATGGTCTTCCCCAAGTTGGTCGCTGCAGCTCAGCATTGCAGACAATTCATTTAACCCTCCTTGTGAAACAGGTAGGAAGCAAAACTTCCAAACAAGTGAAAAATTTTTGAAACCACTAGCAAACCTGGCCATAATTCTATAACCCTTTTCTGCTTTGTTCTTTCCTTTCACTTTTCAAGGGTAATACAGATACAAAAAAATATCACACCAAAGTTATCCAAAGCCTTTTTGGGGATAACACTAGTCTTACCTTGCTAAATCCCTAAAGTATTATATAAATCCAGATTAGAATATGTTATAGCTTTCATAATTGAAACCCCACTGGATATCTCACCCAATAATGTTAACTGCATTCTGTGTCATTAGAAAAAGGTCAAGAATTATTTTGATACTTCCCATAATTAATATGTGGACCTTTTATTGATATTTTTATACTAAGTTTGTACAGTATATACAGTATATTTATCTACATTACTTACTTTGTATTTGTCAAATACAACATATTGAACAAGAAAATTAACAGTAGATTGCTGTGCCTGTTGCCAGTGTAGATTTGGCAGATTTGTCTTTTATTTTCTTTTTCTTTTTTTGTCTTGTAGTCCCGAGACAGGAAGCTGCTGAAAGACAAGCACGGAGCGATCAGCTATAGTTCCACAGCCCGTTCTTTGAACATTGCCGCCACTGCGCTCTCTATTGTGTTTACTATTATCATATTAGTCACCTTTATTGTGCAGATGAAATACATGATTGAGGTATTCCAAGCGGCCCAAAAAAATGCAAACAATAAAGAAAGAGATGATTTTGGATTTGGATATGGATACGGAAATGGAAAGTAATAGCAGCTTGAGGCATGTAATTCCTGAGTGTCTTTTTGCTTCTTATACTTTTCAATTTTAACTACTCTTTTTTACATTTCCGAATGTTGGACTGAACATTACACTGCCTGCAAGATTCCTAATTTGTAAAAGGGCATAAAAGTAGTCTGGCCATCACTTTATCAAGAAAAATTGACAAATGTAACAATGAATAGATAATACTCTCTCCTTAGCTCAGTAGGGTCTATTCATTCAAGGTGGTCTGAGCATGCAACTGAACATGCTTCAGAACAGCTGTGAGGTTCTTCATGTATTTCTGTGACTGGAGAAATAATTCACATGCATTAGGGATAAATTAGGGATACATTTAAGGATGGGTTTTGGTGGTTAAATATGCAGTGCATGATACTATCTCTATGACTGTCATAGTGTCTTTGAACCTGGTTTAACTCTGGTGAACTGGTGAACGGTCACAGCAGTGTCCTCCATCTAGAGACACAATTCACCATCTCACGTGATGGACGTTGGACCCCACTGATGTGAAGATTCACTTACTTAGAACTGAGAGATTGACAATAGACATCTGTGAATTTAATGCCAATTTAAGACATATGTCCTGAAAGCATTTAATGTGGGCCTTCACACAAGTGAAACAAATAAATCTGCCAGTTACAGTTACTCAGCCCATTTTAGTCAATCTAATCCAGCTGTCCACACTATTTTACTATTCTTTAAAAGCAAGCCTGTGAACCACCACAAGATGTCCACTGAATGCTTATTTTGTGCCTCTCTTGGATTTGTTTCACATTGTAAAAAGAGGCATCTAATTGCCATTCCACTGTGTAACAAGACTGCCTCAGCGGCCTTTACTCTAAATGGATAGCAAGATGGTGGTTGGTGATGCTAAGTCAAAAAGCCAGGGAAAATTGGATATCACTAAAGTACAATTAAATTGGGAGGTTCAAAGAAGAGGTGTTTCTGCCTAATAAATATAATAGTAGCCATCTTATAATGGCTGTTCTTAGGCAGGACTTTTTAAAATTTTGAATTAAGAATACCGGTTCACCTTAAAGTAAACCTATACACTGGTTTTGGATAGAACATGTAAAGGTTACAATCCCTATCAGGCTGTACTGCTATCCAGGGCTCTATAAGAGAGATTTTCCTTACTTTCTATTTTGGGGGCACCTTTCCCAGACAAAAAGTGTTGCAAAATCTGCACCAGGCCAACAGACAGCAATAAAAAGCTGACATAGGTCTTAGCATTTCCTTACTTAAAGTGTAAGTTCACCTTTACAGAAAAATCACACAGGTCCCCCACCTCGCCCCCTCTAGTCCCGCTTACCTGAATGGTGGTGTTCGCCCATTCTGAGCCCTGGTATAGCCGCCTCATGGCTCCGTCACTTAGAAGACCTCTTAGCTTTCTCTCCCCGCCGAGAGGACGGGCTACGCGGGTTCTGAAACGTCCCTCCTGACTGGGTATGTTTAGGAGATTAAGCTCTCGGGATTTCTAAGCCCCAGAGCAGTGAGGCGGCTATACCGGGGCTCAGAATGGGCGATCGCCGCCATGCAGGTCAGTGGGACGGGGGGGGGGGTGAGATGGGGGTCCTGTGTAAGTTCACCATACAGATTTTTCTGTATAGGTGAACTTACCCTTTAACTTGAAAGCATGCATTTTATCTTCTGTCTTTATTGCTGTTGGGGAGATTTACCCTATCTTCCTGTTCTGCGGACAACCTCTTTACCAGATAGGAAACAGAGGAATCTCTCCAACGGAGCCTTCAACTGTAGTAAAATCTGACAGGAGTTGTAACAGTTTCCTACTCTATCGAAAACTTAAAAAATAGCTATAGATACACTTTAAAGAAGAACTTTACCCATAACAACTTCATAAAAAAGTATGTTTTTTAGGAAGGAACATACATCCTACTTTATTAATTATGCTATCAAAATTAATGCATGCTGTATATTGCATCCAGTATTGCTCCTGTTTCTTGTTGCTGGAGGCCGCCATTTTGCTGAAGTCCAAAGCAGTCACTTTTTTCTTAAAAACTCTCCCCATTTTCGTGGTCTCAAAAACTATTTGTCACTTTCTGCAATTAAAATGTGTGCAGCCATGATTAGATGTCTTGGCTCAGAGGAAGGCTGCAGTAACTGAATGTGCTCTGGCTCATAGTGCTGCTACTGCTTAGGGAGAAAGGAGAGAAAATCAGGGAGATAAGACAAGACACTATCATTGTGAATCTAACTCTTGTGTCTCCCTGGCAGCAGCATATGAGTTTGTCCTGTCACCTCTCCTGCTTTTATTATCTCTTTCTCTAATCTGTCCTTCCTTAGCACAGTTTGCATCATTCCTGTTGCTTCCTTCCCCATTCAGCAGCAGTAAATCTTTGGGCTGTCAGGAGATCGGCATTTAGTGACTCACTGAATATTGGCACAGTGCTGAGAATAGAGAGCAACTGAGTGTAAAGCTGGGTGAGACCATGCATTTGTGAATTCTAAATAGTATAGTCACTTATTTTTAATGTTTTCCATAGCTATACCTGCAGAAGGGGCCAGTATGAAGTGATCTAGCAGGACTTTTTTTTCTGACTAAAATTTTCTGACTAAAGTTCCAAATTATTAATGTTTTAAAAAGTAACAATTGGTATTAATGTTGTGTTGGGGTTGAAAATTATAGATGCCCACTCCTACGAAATGTTATAATCAGGCTTGTTGGAAAAGGTTTTGATGTACAGTACATTATTTTATCTTTCTACTTAACCAAAGTAAAATGGCTGTTAGTTATCACCTTTACAATGTATAAAGAGCTCAATGTACCACATGTTTTTCTATTTACTTAATTACAAAGCGGTTTAATCTACTTGTACCTTCTTAAAGCCATTTTATTTCACAGATGCCTTATACTTTTATTCAGATTTTGTAGCTTTTCTAACAAAGTTTAATTTTTTATACAAATGCTATTGTATTTTATGCACAATGTCAAATCTTGTAATTCTGCTTATTCAGCAAGAAGGCTGCTGTGCATAGTAAATCATGACAACCAATCAGAAATCAGTTTGTTCTGTTTGCTTGGTATACCACTGCCATTTTTTTGTTGTTTTTTTCTTTATATCCCATTGTAACAGTTGTGTACAATTTGTTTTCTCTGACAACACTTTATTTGTTAAGACTGTTTGCTTTTATTATTGTGATTTTGTAATATATTTGTGACAATGGCATGCTTAAAAAATTAAAATTAGAGTATATACCAAAATATCAACATGAGTTGGCAAGTACTGTTATGTGCTGTATCAAGCTAAAGAAAAATAGAAAAAAAACCTGCAACATGAAAAATATTTAGAAGATATGATTTAATATAAAATTAGTATAAAAAGTTAAACCAGGAAAAAAGGATACTAAGTGGTGCAAATGTGTCTAGGGCAGTGGTGGTCAACTTTCTTGATATGGGGGGCCTCCCTCAACATCACCAAAGGAACACACATAAAAAAATCAGTGACTATTCAGTGTCCGAGATAGTGGATACACAACAGGACATAATCAGTGACTAATGGCATGATACAGGAGATGGTCAGATGAAACTGTTGACATGATACAATAGATGGTCAGAGACTGCAGAAAGGATGCAAGAGAAGGTCAGAGACTGTAGACATGATACAAGAGATGGTCAAAAACTGCAGACATGATACAAGAGATGGTCAAAGACTGCAGACATGATAGAAGAGATGGTCAGAGACATGATACGAAAGATGTTCAGAGACTACACACAGGATGCAAGAGATGGCCAGAGACTGTAGTCATGATACAAGAGATGGTTATAGACTGCAGACATGATACAAGAGATGGTCTGAGAATGCAGACCTGATACAAGAGATGGTCAGAGACTAAAAGCATGCTGCAGGAGACTGTCTGAGATTGCAGACATGGTATAGGAGATTATTAAGGAACAGTAGACACAATACAAGAGATGATCAGAGACTAAGGGCATAATATATGAGACTTCTAGAAATCACTGCTTTAAAATGGCAATAGGGAAGCACAGAACAGTGCCTGCAGGAGATTGGGCATTAGTAGTCTAAGGGCTCGTTCACATTTTCGACTATACTGTCGACCATCTGAAAAGCGATATACAGTAGATCACTTTCAGTGGGTTTTTGACAGGCAGTGAGACAGCAATATATATCTGAACTCGCCACCATTACAGAACAGTGCACACACATTTCTACCCAAGAACAATTTACTGCATTGCTGGAACACTGTACTCAGATGCCTTAGGCCTTCACTACTTTGAATCTATTGCTTTCATCTGCAACTAGATTACCGTTAACGAGCTCCAACTAGCTAGCGAAGAACAACAGGCCTGCCACATGGAACTTTACCGCCATTACTCATAGGAAGCCCATATATATTTTTATTTATTTATATATATATATACATATATATATATATATATATATATATATATATATATATATATATATATATATATATATATATATATATATATATATATATACTGTATTTATCGGGGTATAACACGCACTTTTTTCCCCTTAAAATCAGGGGAAAATCGCGGGTACGTGTTATATGCCGATCCCCTGCGATCCTCCGCTGACGATATACATAGATAGCCGAGTGTACTCGGCTAGGTTCGGCTAGCACCGCTCACAGTCACGCCCAGTCCCGCCCTATGATGGACTGGGCATGACTGTGAGCGGAGCTAGCTGAACCTAGCCGAGTACACTCGGCTATCTGTATATGGGCCGTGCGGGACTACGAGAGGAGCCGAAAGTGGCCGAGAGCCGCCGGGGACCGGCTCTGTGTGTCTCGGTGGCGCCATTTTCAAACTGCAGTGACACTGGCAAGTTACTGCAGTTTAACTGCAGCCTGGGCAAGGCTGCAAATGGACACTTACAAAGCTGCAAATGGACAATAACAAAACAGGAGATGGGCACTGACAAGGCTACAAGGCTGCAAATGAACACTGATAAGGCTGCAAGGCTGCAAATGACTGCAAGGCTGCAAATGACACCAAGGCTGCAAATGACACTGGACAAGCATGCAGATGGACGCTGTGCAAGGCTGCAGATGGACGCTGTGCAAGGCTGCAGATGACACTGACAAGGCTGCATTGATGGGCATTTAAATGTAAGTTTTTTTCCTTAAAATTCCCTCCTAAACTTGGGGTGCGTGTTATACGCCGATAAATATGGCATATATATATATATATATATATATATATATATATAAATAAATAAACACTAGCGGGAGATTAGCTCTTCCACTAAAATAGAATAGGCTGTCTAGATTACATCTAAGTGTGGCCATCTCAGTAGTTAACTGGAACATCCACTAAGGGATGACTTCGGATCTGAATATAGTGCATCCTTGTGTACATAGCATTATTTATTGTTTAAGCATTGTTTTGTCCTTGGGAGGAGTCTGTTGGCTGAGTTGATGCTGTTATCGAGGCTCAGCGGATTTACTCCTCTCTTTGTAAAATAACCCTTTTTCTATTTGGTTCAAGTAAAACATTTTAGAACCTTATACCACTGATTCGGAGAAAATAAAAATACGCTGCGCTAAAAGTGTAAAGGCAAGGGTGCCAAATAATGTGCAAAAAAAAAAAAAATTTTCCAATAAAGTAAAATATGTAAACAGAAAAATATATAATGTAGTGTTCCTGCTGCTTACTCTCAATGGTAACATAATCTGATAGTGTTAGGAATCAGTGCAAATATGCATATGAATCAACAAATATAACATCTATGAATCATCAGATATGCATATATAATTAAATAAAAACATAAAGTGCCTTGTGCAATGGATCTACAGCAGTAGATATATGATCCCCCTGATGAAGACACGTGTCGAACACGCGTAGGGGAGGGGCCAGGACGGAGCACGGAGCTTTCTCTTTTGGTGTGATGCAACACACAATTCACCGCGCCTGACACTTGTTATTTGGAGGCTGTGTTTAGATTGGTGCACTGACGCACCCAGAGCTTGTGAGTACCCCATTGTGGGGAATGTTTTTATTTCAATAAATTTTATAAACAGTAATATACTATCCAATCTTTTCTTCTCATCTTCCCTTACTGTGGAACCACTGCCAGAGCTGTGTACCTGGATATATATACCGAGCCGTAGAGGGTCTCCAAAGCGTGTTTTGACTCAGTGTCACAACTGAGTCATCCGCTCTGAGGTGAGCGGCTTTCCCTGGGGGGTCACTGGATGCACACTGGAGCATGGTTTTCAAAGCACAGATTTTTTGGAGCATGTTGGATTTTATGGACAATTTAATTACCTTTATTATTGAACACGGATCACTTGGCATATAGACTTTGAAAATTGTTATACTCTCACTTATGTGTGGTCACTTGGCATCTTTACTGTATATTGCACATCATATATCTATTGCTGTAGATCCACTGCACAAGGCACTTTATGTTTTTATTTAATTATATATGCATATCTGATGATTCATAGATGTTATATTTGTTGATTCATATGCATATTTGCACTGATTCCTAACACTATCAGATTATGTTACCATTGAGATTAAGCAGCAGGAACACTACATTATATATTTTTCTGTTTACATAATTTACTTTATTGGAAAACATTTTTTTTTTTGCACATTATTTGGCACCCTTACCTTTACACTTTTAGTGCAGCGTATTTTTATTTTCTTCATGGTGGTGCTCGGTATATGAGACGTGTTCACGCCCGCAGCTAGGTGTTTTCTTCACTATTGAGGCAATATATCCTTGTGGCTCGCAAAAGTTTTCTTTACCTATTATACCACTGAGTTGCTTTATTCTTGCTCTATAGTATTAACAGGATGTCTGAACCCAGAGTGCCAGGTGGGTTAGAAGGTTCACTTGGTCATGGCCGTGCAGATGAGCAGGTAATTTTCAGCAGTCCCCAAGGGGGCCGTGCTACATTTGGGGGGGTCGTCCGGGATGCTATCTGCAGCAAGCCCCAGTCGACCAAGATCAAAGCCACAATCTGAGTGGGAAGCCGCATCCATGGCCGTGGTGGCTTGGGGTCGAAGTTATGGGACTCCCATCGACATAAGCACCATTCTGGAGATCTCGGGGAGTGAAGATACCAAGAGAGAGATCAGAAGGTGGCTGAGAGCTTTAGTGTCAGGACACTGGGCTTACCTGGTGGAAACTGAAGTCTCCGCGGAGATGGATTAAGTCAGGGCACTGATAGAATTGCAGGTAGAGGTGCCAGTGTGCTTCCAGGAGGAAGAGATCAGCCTAACGGTGGAATTGATGGCAAGGGTATTCCCCCTCAGAAGCGAGAAAGGAGGGAGTGTGAAGCCACCTCTGACAAAAGCTCACGAGAAAAGTCCTGTGTCTATGGGGACTGACTCTCAAGGGGCCAGCGCCCCTCCTCTCTCCTTCTTCACGGATATGGTAAATAGCCTGGTGAAGAATGGGCCTGGGAATGCTAATCAAAATTATCGGAGGCTTAGATTTTTCTTAGGACAGTTGCCGACGCCACTGGGAGAAGATGAGTTTGAAACCTGGATGAGTCAAGCTTTACAGGCTATGGAAGAGTGGAGCGCTTCAGAGGCTGTGAAACGACAGTGACTTAGTGAGAGCCTCCGATGCCCAGCAACCAATGTAATCCGCAACCTAAGGATGGGAAAAAGGATTTGTGTTGCCATGGACTACATCAAGGTTTTGTGTGCTGTGTTTGGAAGAGTTGAGACCATCGCAGATCTGATGTACATGTTCAACCACACCCATCAACAAAGAGGGGAAAGTTTGTCCGAATACATCTCTCGGGTAGATCGGATGCTACACCAAATCATCCTCAAGAAAAGTCTTGATCCCAAAGACGCTGTCCAGGCACGACTGGATTGGGTGCTACATGAGGCCCGGCCCAATCATCCTATTGTGTTGAAGCTGTTACTGAAAAGGACCCAGGAGGCACCAACCTATCCTGAATTAATAAGAGAGGTTCGAGAGGAAGAGGCTCTGCTGGAAGAAAAGAGCCAAAGACCGAGAGATATGAATCCTGTTACTGGAAACAAAGAGAAAGTGGTGGCCCGCGCTGTTCATGCTGAAATAGAGTTTACCAATGATGACAGTGGAATCAAATCTGAACCCAAGGGATTAACTCCCCCTGACATCCATAAACCAGTTGTAGAACTAGAGCCAATGGAACTGATGGTGCAGGTAGCACAGGCTCAGACTCAAATGTATCACACGTTAATGTGAGTAATGGAGACCCAAGCAAAAGTTCAGGAGCAGGGGACTCGTGCAAGCGAACCAAAACAGTACTCAGGACCGAAAGGAGGTGTTATGGATGTGGAGAAGCCAGACATTTCCGAGCCAAGTGTCCCAAGACGGGTGTCAGCCCCCAACTCCTTAATGAATTTTTGAGAGCATTCCAGAAACTCCACTTCCCCAAGCCAGCGGGAAACTTTAAGGGACCTCAATGAAGGAGCTAGTTGGGAGTCCCAAGGGAAAGTTGTGCACCAAGGACCAGAAAAGAAATTGGAAGAAAAACAAGAGGGGAGAACGCAAGTCATCGGTCCCATCATCCCAGCCTTTGCTCAAGCACGACCCAAAATTAAATCCACAGAAAGTGGAAGAAGGGGACAGGAGATTAATGCACACCTCGCTAAACAAGCAATTAAATCTCAAACACCGCCTCCAAGGAGGCCTGTTAGGGCACATGCCTTAGAGGCACCTGGAGGGAACCTACCCAAGAACTTAGTGGGGCCTTCCCCTATAGTATAAGTCCAAGTGGAGGGCATTTATAAACAAGCACTGTTGGATACTGGAACTCAAGTAACGCTGCTGTATCAAGACTTCTATAATAAGTACTTGAAACACACCCCCTTAAGTAAACTTGAAAGTTGGAAATTTGGGGAATTGGAACTCAGAAGTGCCCTTACGATGGTTACAACCTATCAAGATAATATTTGACTCTGCTTTAGCTGGAATGCCAGAAACATTCGACACGTTAGCCGTCGTATGCCCTCGACCGCCTGGAGCCGGCCGAAATTCTTTGCTGATAGGAACTAATACCAACTTAGTGAGAAGACTACTCGCCCCCTTGGCCGTAGAGGGTGGCCCTGTTGGGAAAATCCATCCTCAGCTGAGGCAAGCATTTCAGAGAGTATTGCAAGAAAAGAAGGCACCCGCTGAAGGAGTGGGAAGGTTGTAGCGACTGGACACTCAAGAAAGGGTGCTGCAGCCAGGAGAGAGTGCCTGTCTCAAAGCCACTGTCAAGTTGTCCTGGGACCAACCGGGTCCATATGTGGTGGTAGAAGCTGGTCCCACAGGGGAGGAAGTTGGGCTAGAGCTAGTTCCAGAAATTATACCCACACAGGCTCTGTTCCGGAGTGGAGGGCGAGTTCCTGTTAGTGTGCGGAACGTCACTAGTCACATGATCAGCCTAAAGCCTCAAATGTTAATCAGGAAAGTGAGTGAGTGCTGCTCCCCCAGTAGAGAAGAATGAGACAGCCCAAATGGGAGATGGAAGAAACACCACTACTCATTGCCCAAGCCTTCCCCCTGTTTGGGAACAAAGGATCAAAGCTGAGATGGATCGGTGGGAGAAGATATTCTGGAAAAATGACTTTGATGTGGGCTGTGCTAAGAGTGTTCAACATCACATCTGATTGAATGAAGATAAGCCATTTCGAGAAAGGGCAAGACGGGTCTCCTTATGTGATTTGGAAGACCTTCGGGAACATCTAGCTGAACTAAAAAGGTCAGGAGTGATTAAAGAATCCTGAAGCCCTTACGCTTCCCCAATCGTGGTGGTGAGAAAATAGCATGGGTCTCTACGAATGTGCATCGATTATCGAACCATGAATCAAAGAACTATCCCTGATCAATGCACCACCCCTCGCATGGAAGAAGCTTTGCAGTGCTTGTCTGGAGCAAAATGGTTCAGTGTGTTTGAATGAAGAGTGGGTACTACCAAATCCCTATGCACCCAGAAGACCGAGAGAAGACTGCCTTTATTAGCCACTGGGATTCTTTGAGTTCAATCGGATGCCTCAGGGACTGACCAGGGTCCCTGCCACGTTCCAGGGAATGACGGAAAATACAGTGGGTTATATGAACCTGATAGAAGTACTGGTTTACCTTGATGACATCATTGTGTTTGATCGAACTTTGGAAGAGCATGAGGCCCGATTGGAGAATGTTTTCCAGCGAATACACGAAGAGGGGCTGAAGTTGTCCTTGGAGTGCCAATTCTACCAGACCTCTGTCACCTATTTAGGGCATGTGGTATCTGCAGAAGGGAAAGCCACTGACCCACAAAAACTGGAGGCGGTCACTTCTTGGCCTCGGCCCACCACCATCACCGAGTTGAGATCGTTCTTGGGTTTCTGTTCTTACTACAGACTGTTTGTGAAGAACTTCTCTCAGATTGCTCTGCCCTTGAATGAGATGTTACAGAAGCAAACAGATGAACCACATAAAACCCAAAAAGGAGGAGGCAGAAGGCCAAAGGAATCTATCCAAGACCAGTGGACCATGAAGTGTGAGAGGTCCTTTGAGAAGCTGAAGGGGAACCTGGTCAAAGCTCCAGTGCTGGCCTACGCTGACCCCTCGAAGCCTAACGAATTACATGTTGATGCCAGTAGAGACGGTATTGGGGGAGTGTTGTATCAAGAATCGGAAAGGAAGCTCTGCCTAGTGGCATGTTAGTCTCAGCCTTACTCCCCCTGAGAAGAATTACCTGGTGCACAAGTTGGAGTTCCTGGCCCTCAAGTGGGCTGTAGTGGATAAACTTCGAGACTACTTGTATTGAGGCACCTTTGTGGTGAAAACAGATAACAATCCCTACTTACTATCCTCTGCCAAGCTGGACGCCACTGGGCATCGGTGGCTAGCCGCATTATTTGAGGTCCAATTCAGCTTGAAATATCGGCCAGGAGTAGGAAATAGAGATGCTGATGCTCTCTCCCGAAGACCACACTTCACCCATAAGGATCAGAGAAGTTGGTTTCAGTTACACCCTGAAGGAGTACAAGCAGTGTGCAAAGGAGTGGAGTAAAGGAGTGGAGTATAAGCACAGGGGAGCAATAGGAGCTGAAGCAGTGGGATTCACCCCTGGGGGAGAACCGAATTATTGCAACCTGACTCAAGTACGCAGCCAAGAATTGCCTCAGCTGACTAAGGAGGACATGACGAGAGACCAGCGGGAAGATCTGTTAGGAAACGTTATAATTAAATAACTATCAACTAAAGACCCTCTGATACTGATGGATAGTCCCATTGAGGGGGCCAAGGTGATTTATAGAGAAGGGGAGAGAATGAAGATAGAACAGGGGATCCTGTATCGAAGAGACCCCTCCGAAGATGCCCCTCCGAAGAGGCTGAAGGTGTGAGCCAGCTATTCCTCCCGGAAAAACATCGCTTGACTGTGCTAACCGCACTTCATGATGACCATTGTCATTTAGGTCCAGATAGAACTTTCAAGCTAGTCAAGGACCGATTCTATTGGCCAAACATGAGGACTGAGGTGGAAAGTTACTGTCGCTCTTGCGGCAGGTGTATCCAGAGGAAGACTCTACCAGGCAGGGCCACCCCAATGGGTCACTTACGAAGTCAGGGACCTATGAAGTTGGTGTGCATTGATTTCCTGTACTTGGAACCTGATCTGAGTGGGAGGAGTAATGTCCTGGTTGTGACAGATCATTTCACCCCGTTTGCCCAGGCTTTCCCCACCAGGGATCAAAAAGACAGCACAATGGCAAAGACTTTAGTAGAGAAGTTCTTTGTTCACTACGGGCTCCCTAAGCGTCTACACTCAGATCAAGGCTGGGACTTCAAGAGTAGATTGGTCTACGGACTGTGTGAACTCCTAAACATAAATAAGTTGAGAACTACCCCTTATCACCCTCATGGTGATCTACAGCCAGAGCGGTTTAACGATACACTCTTAAACATGCTGGGAACCCTCCCACTAGAGAAGAAACAGCATTGGGGAGATCATGTTGCTACAATAAAAATGGAAAGCCGCGCATTAAACTAATATATACATATTGAATTAAATAAAAATTAAATCTGTGAAAAAAAATTTTTTTTTTGAAAAAGCTCCTTTGTGATATAAAGTTAATAAGATTTCAACTGCAAGAAAGGAAATCTGAAACTCCTGGACTGTCCAATGGTTATCACTTGTTAGTTGAAGCAAACAATTAAAAATCCCAACTGATAGATATCATGCTTACCAGATGGCAAGCCAAATCGAGCAGATGGCTTAAACCCAGCCCAGGCCTTTGAAAACCGACCACAGTGGAATTTTGCAATTTTCACTTGTGAGATTGGCGTGGATTCGCAAAAAAATTCAACCCAAAAAAATATATAGAAACATAGCATAATACTGACAAATAACTTGATAAAAAAGAAAAAAGTGGCACTCACAGAGTGAGAGAACCATATACACCCGGTGCTTGGAAACAGCAGGTAACACACAAAGAACTTCTAAGATACTGGCAAAATATTTGTGCAAATCATGCGGGTATGTGGATCAACTTCCAGTGAAGAGGATAGTAAAAACACCAACACCACACGGAGAGCCTGCTTACCAGATAATAAATATAACAAGTGTGGATATTGTAACAGTCAAAAGAATGCCCATCCGTGAAGAGGTTAATACGTGCAGCAAACCGCATAGGGAGCCTGCTTACCAGATGTCAGGTAGCGGTGAGCAAAAAAACACAGCCAGAGGAAACGACCAAACTTATTGTATAGAGCGGTATAGATCCATCATAGCCGGCAAATCAGGAGCTGCAAAGTGGATTGGCATCCAGCTTCTTCCATATAAGATTGCTTGATTGGAATGGGATGCATAAAGGAGCTACAGCATTGAATTAAGGAGTCCTTCCCATTAGTCATGCTTAGAGGTCACTGTGTGGTCGAGGCGATCTATGTCTAATCTGCTTATTATGTGTGATGTCTGTAGTATGTGCTTCCAACCTCCTCTGAGTTATAGGTTTCTACACAGGTATAGATCAGCCCAAGAACTGAACTGGCCCATGTGAGGATGAACGGAGTGGGAGAGGGGGTCCCCATCACATGCCCGGCCCAGAGCTGAGGCAAGGAACCCAAACCAAGTCAGGGGGTCAGCCCGTAGGCAGGCCAGGTCATCACAATGCAATCCCAGAGAGGATAGATGATCACCTATCCTCTCTGGGTCAGATTACAGTTAACAAGCTCCAACTAGCTAGCGAAGAACAGGCCTGCCATGTGGAACTTTACCGCCATTACTCATAGGAAGCCTATATATAGGCATATATATATATATATATATATATATATATATATATATATATATATATATATATACACTAGCGGGAGATTAGCTCTTCCACTAAAATAGAATAGACTGTCTAGATTACATCTAACTAAGTGTGGCCACTTGTGTAGTTAACTGGAACATCCACTAGAGGATGACTTCGGATCTGAATATAGTGCATCCTTGTGTAGCATTATTCATTGTTTAAGCATTGCTCTCTTTGTAAAATAACCGTTTTTCTATTTGGTTCAAGTAAAACATTTTAGAATCTTATACCACTGAGTTGCTTGATTCTTGCTCTATAGTATTAACAGGATGTCTGAACCCAGCGTGTCAGGTGGGTTGGAAAGTTCACTTGGTCATGGCCGTGCAGATGAGCAGGTAATTTTCAGCAGTCCCCAAGGACTCCAATGCTACATAAGTAATAATAGTAATAATAATTTAAAAAATGATGTAAAAAATGAAGCGCTAAAACCAAATATAATGAAATACATATATGAAAACTGATATTAATCAGTATTAGTAAATATTCAACCAATATGATGTAGATGTGAAAAAATATGTGATAAAGTCAAACAGTGTAAATAAGTGCAATAAAGGTGAAAAGAATCTTCAAACGTGTAATTCATCAACTAGTGAATCCTGAAGTGAGGGAGATTAAACACTCTTACCGGAGCAGATGGATTCGGATGCTGGTGACACCGAATCAAACAAACTTAGAAAACCGGATGGATGGCTCTCCTGGATGAAGATAGGAACCCCGGATCTCAGAAGGCATCTCCTCTGGGCTGGAACAACTTCAGCAATATCCACTGAACCAAGGAAATGACACATCCAATGGGGACATCCAAACTCGGCCAAAGGCATTCCTTTAGGGAGACATCAAGGTGGGCGTGACGGAGAACAGGCGAATCATTCCGCTCCCCTAGCTGGCTAAACGCAGACTGAATTAAAAAAAATGGTTTCACTCAAGTCATACACACATATCAGTAGAAAAAGATTGAGCAAATTATATAATTGACAAAACAGAATGGTAAAGTAGTGTACTGAGGGGGGTGGGGGATGCAATACAGCCCTCCCTATTATTTGTATACTGGCAGATTTTACCTTGCCAGCATTTAATAATTCCTTTTTCACACCCCCTGTGGGTCTTGCTTAGCTGCAGTGGTGGCTGATGGTAATTTTTGGGGGCAAACAGTGCACCCACAGCCATTAACCCCCTCACAGCCACCCCCGGTCTGGACGATCAGTCGGTCTTGTCCGCAGCACTTACCCCATCTATGGCGGGCAGCGCTTCACCCAGGTGGCAGGCATCACAGGTAGCGGGCATCACGAGTGGTGGGCATTGCGGGCATCACAGGCAGTGGGCATCACGGGCAGCTGGCATCACAGGCAACGGCCATCACAGGTGGCCGGGAGGATCAGTGTTTCAATAGCGAATATTCAGTTGCTATTGTAACACACATGGGTGGGCTTGTAGCGCAGTGCTCTGTGCCCCGAGCCCGCTCTATTTTGAATAGGGCCTCTGGCTCTAATCAGATGCTTTAAAACCCCCTTGTTGGAATTCATACATCTAGCGTCCTGCATGGAGGCGGGATGCATGGATAGGGGAGGGGGGGCGGCACCCGTGCGCCCTTAATGGACTGTCTTAAACTGATGGTAAAGAAAAGCATTTGGGCTTTATGCTTGTTGGGTGATAATGATTCAATTATTCCCATTCTCAGGACTAGTAGGCGATGGATTAGCAATAATGCACTAAATGCAAAAAAAAAAAAAAAACAAAAAGAAATATTTTTTTTCAATTTTAATATTGCTTACAGTGTAAGATTAATAATTCTCTATTCCTTTAACAAAATAAAATGCTTGGAGGATATCTGCCTATGAAGTGGTGCTTCTCTAGGAAGTATGCAAAGAACTAGAGCAAAAGTGACATTTACAAAATAAAAAAAATTACATTAATATTGCCAATATTTTACATGTCCCTGCAAGCTTTCTTCATTTTGTTAAAAAAAGCAAGTGGATCCCTCAAAATACATACTAGACCCTCATCAAAGAGGATGAGGGTCTGGTATGTATTTTGGGGGGGGGGTCCATGCTGTTTTACAAAAAAAGAAGCTGGCTGTAAAGATAAATAAATAATTAATTAAAAAGCTATGGGATCCTTCCTCTCACCCCCCCCCCCCCCCACACACACACACACACATTTATGCCAGACCCCCCAGATCTGGAATGGATTTTAGGGGAGCCCTTGCAAAAAAAAAAGAAAAAACACAAAAAAATTAAATGGTGTTCCCCAAGATCAATACCAGGCCCTACATATCTGATTTTAAAATGACGTAGGGTCCTCCCCCAAAATGCCCCCTCAATTTCTGAACCATTCCAAGTCACATGCTCTCAAGATGGGGCCTCTTTCCCACAACCTTGGCTTGATGGATGTGGTGGTGGGGAGGGGACTCAGAATCTGGAAGCCTCCTTTAATATAAGCAGGATCCCATATATCCAGCCACCCTCTCATGTAAATGTAAATAGTACCCCTATTCAATAACACAAAACAAATTACAATGGTAAATAAACACACACAAGCATTTGACAAATTCTCTAATAAAAAATATGCGAAGTTGTAAAACTATCATCAATCACATCGTCTGGCAATTCAATCACAATTAATGACATCAAAAGGTAATGAAGTAGCAGGCAGAATATCGGTAAATGACTTTGCTGGACACAGGACTCATTTAAGGGAGTTTTATTTCACTTTGGCCAAAGTGGACACCTGACCCAACTCTTGTCTGGCTGCCAAGTGTGTCAATTACAGCTTACACAGTGTACATATAATTTCAGTATATTGCGTCACAAGCTAATATTTCCGTTACACAAACATTTAACCTTTTAAAAGTCAACCTACGTTTTAGATACGAGACAAGTTCTGCAAAACATATATTTTAAACCTAATGCAAAACTTCTGTTTTTCTGCAGTTTGCCCTTTGCGGTTTCGTCTGAGATGGAAGGGGGAAGTAAGTGAGCGAGTTCTGTGTCTCACCGCAGCCTGTCACAAGTAGTTTCAACATGGAATGTAAGGAATATGATTCTTAGCTGAAATTCTAAATCAGTCTTACTACGCACATAACTATGGCCACATAAACTGATCCTCGTTGCCACTTCATTAATACCCACCAATCTGTCCACACCTGAAGCACTTCTTGCCACTAATGACAGCTCCCTGAGCTGTCAGGTGGAACGTAAACAAACAGGTGTGTAATGGGATTGTCGAAGAACCAATAACAGCACTGTCTGTGAGTAGGTTCAAATTAGATAAGCTTGTATTAAAGCACACCCTGTACACACAAGTGGGGCTCAACTTAGAAGCCAATGGATCAATTAAAACTCTCCAAGATTGCATTGGTTTTAAATACTCTACATATCAAGGGTAGGATAAATGTTTAACATCATAGGTTATTACAAATAAAATAGTATTATAGAAACGTCCATGTTTATCAGATGTATTCTCTAAAATATGACTTGTTGGTACCTTTGTTAACCCTTGATGTTTGGAAATGTCCTTGGCAAAGTGCCTTGAATCTTGAGGTGTTGACTTTGCAAAAGTTCCCTCTTAAAAATGTTTAAGTTTCAGATTTGTCCACACTTGTTCTGTAAAATACATGTATCGCCTTGTAAATTACCCTGTAAATGGAGACATGGCTAAAAAGCCTGACATTGATACAAAATGGTGGTTGATGAGGTGATTCAGTAAGGATCATCTATAATTTCCCGCTTTTGATCTTTTTCATTACCTTCCTGTATCCATTCACATCAGCCTAAAATAACACAGGTGAATAGTGTGCGGCAGAGGTCAGCACCCGTCGATCGCGGTCCACCTGCCGACCACCTGCAGGTGACAGGTAGACTGTGAACAGGTTCCTGCGCCTCCGACCCCTGCCTCCTTGGTGCTGGTGTCTTGCCGAGAAAGTTCCCTCGGCGGATAAGGACCCCCCTGTATTGCGCAAGCACTGCGCTTGGGCAGTACGAATGACTAGGAGCCGCCGAAAATAGCCGAAGAAGAAAGACTTCAATCAGCTGTACACGGCGCCTGCGCCCTAGGTCCAGGTTCAAGCCCCACCATCCAAGTGGACCTAGAAGGAGAATAAAAAAGTGCCGAGCGCAGCGAGGCCGTGCCCGAAGCGTGTACAGCTGATTTCTTCTCTATTTCGCTTCGGCTATTTTCGCTGTGCCTGCGCAGTAGAAGGGGGTCCTTATCCGCCGAGAGGAACTTTCTCGGCAGAACACCGGCCCTTGACTTCTTCCCAGCCTCCAACCTCCTCCGCGGCTCCGCCGCACCTTCTGTGTCCCGGTCCCCTCTCTCCCTCCCACCTCCTTCTGTGTCCCAGTCCTCTCTCTCCCTCCTGCCTCTTCTGTGGCTCTGCCGCGCCTTCTGTGTCCCGGTTCTCTCTTTCTCCTGTCTTCTCCACGGCTCTGCAGCGCCTTCTGTGTCCCGGTCCTCTTGCTCCCTCCTGCCTCCAGCCTCCTCCGCCACTGTTATCAATGAACAGCGGAGAACGGGAGGAAGCGCAGCTCAGGATGGAGGGCAGGAAGAGGAGCAGGCCAAAAGAACTGTTATACATTAAACCACTGGTGATTGGTTGCTAGGACACAGGGTGGTCCTAAGCAACCAATCACCAGCTTGCTAATATGAAAATTGACTCTGCCAGCTCCTGCCCTCTGTCCAGAACTGTGCTGCCTCCCGGTCTCCTGTGGAAACAGGTAGGACATGGCTATGGGAGGGAAGGGGACCAGAGGTTGCTGCTATGGGGCAAAGGGGGTCAGAAGACACCACTATGTGTGTGTGTGTGTGGGGCAGGGGGTGATGTGAAGGGCCAGAGGACATTGTTATGGGCAGGGTCAACCCCATAGCAGTGTCCTCTACCACCCTTCACATCACCCCCCACCCCCCTGATTCCTGCATTCTGAGTGCAGCGCACTACAGATCCCTGCATTCTGAGCACAACTCACTCCTGATCCCTGCATTCTGAATGCAATGCACTCCTGATCCCTGCATTCTGAATGCAACATACTCCTGATACCTGCATTCTGAGTAAAATGCACTCCTGATCCCTGCATTCTGAGCATAAAACGCACTCCTGATCTCTGCATTCAGAGTCTAAAATGCACTCCTGATCCCTGCGTTCTGAGCGTAAAACGCACTCCTGATACCTGCATTCTGAGTTTAACACACTCCTAATCCCGGCATTCTGAGCGTAGCGCACTCCTGATCCCTGCATTCTGAGCACAACACACTCTTTAACCCTGCATTCTGAGTGTAATGCACTCTTTAACCCTGCATTCTGAGCACAGCGCACTCCCGATCCCTGCATGCTGAGCGCAATACACTCCATAACCCTGCATTGTGAGCGCAGCGCACTTATGATCCCTGCATTCTGAGCATTGGTGAACGCTGCATTCTCTGCATAACACACTCATAAGCCCTGCACTCTCTTGTAATACTTATTTTATTTTTGTTCTGAATAAAAATATTTTATCAAAAAAAAAAAAAAAAAAAAGGTTGGTCTTACTGTCTTTTTTTTTTTGGGGGGGGGGATCTTTGACTACATTAGTGTTGTTCAAGTAGATCTCCATCTCTAGATGTTTGCCTACCCCCGGTGTACAAGATGGGAGACCCCCTGCTTAATCCTGTAGAGACACAAGGGATATGTGGCCACCGATCTTCCATACTGTTCTTACCTACTGATTCTCAAAGTAGTGTCCCATCCATTCTATGCTGAAGACACAAAGACCCATTAGGCAAAGCACATTGGTCCCATTGCTCAGGAACAACTGCTGCATGTACAAGTTCACAATGTGATGCATGTACCCATGTTTTTTTATTTTCTAGTTTAACTGCTGTGGGGTTTTAAACAATTACAGTTGAAGCTCTTTGTTCTAGTTTTCTCCTCTGTTGTTTACCTTCCTGGGATTTTTGTTCAGCCCAGTGTCGATGTAATACATGATTTTCTAGCACCTTTTACTAAAGCCTGTGGAAGGTTATGACTCTGTCCTTGGGAATACACCAAACAATATCTGATACAAAGGAAATGTTCCAACTCTACCTGGGTGTGGTTTCTTTAAAACAGCTGTAGCACTACCCCCGAAGGAGCTGCTGATAAATGTTCAATTCTGCACCCTGCCTCTCAACCCCAAGAACAGTCTTGACCCCTCTGGCACACCTGTATGGTAATATGAGTGTGGGACCCAGCAGTAAAGAGAAACACAGTAATGATACACTATACAGTATATTTACCATAACCTTGGGACCCGTCACTTCACCAGCTGTAATAATAGATAGAGACTCACACAAAATATAGATTAACCATTTAGGAAATTTACTGATATGGAAATTTAACACAAGGAACAGTGTGGTAATTAGAAGGTAATTAATGACTACGGATAACAGTCAATGTATATATGAAACCATAGATTCAATGCTCACTATAGAGATGTATATGCAGGCAGGCGCACAATAGGACAAACGCTCAATATCCTTAAAACTTATATTAAGCGCCTTCCTACTGACCTCAAAGCATACACACAAAATCTGCAGTAATGTTATGAACATGCAATAGTACAATACAATATATATATCATGTACTCAAGGGCTCCCCCTAGAATGTAATGCAATGTTCCAAATGCAAAGTGAACTGTGATGCTTTGTGGAAGATGAATAAAAGTCCCTTGTTTTCCTGATCTTCAGCTAGCTTATGGTATTGTAGACTGCAGTGTTTGTAAATCCAAACAAGGAAACAAGTAGAAACAAGTATAAAGCAAATTGTAGGATAAATGATGCGCTGGTAATTGTGTACTTGCACATATAAGGCACTTATAATACTTTCTCCATAGCAGTGGATGTGATTCAGTTTGAACTCTATAGCACAGAGAAACAAATCCTAAAGTGCAACTGTATGCAGCCTGTGGACAAGTGAGATCACCTCTGTGGGACTACAAGTCTCACCAGCAATCTGTAGATGGCACAATTAGTTAATAATTTACTCTACTGAAATAGGCATGTGCCCTTCTCACCAGGCTGTGAGTCTCCGTCCAGACTCTCCTCCTGGTGTCTCAGTCTGATAAAAGATGGCTCCGCCATGCTGTATCGCTCCCCCGGATAGCCGAGGTGCAGATGGCTTCAAATGCTCTGAAGTGCAGAGCAATCCTCCTGCTCAATCAGCAGGGCCATTCACAAGGATCCCTCTGGGGCAGACGAACCACTCTCCGCTGTAGGTTGCAGGCTCTTCCAGCCCTGGGCACACACACAGACCTCCTCCTGTATGTTGAATGGCGTCCGGAGAGGCCGAAAGCCTGCCACGCCTGTCCTTTTATCTCCTTACCCAGCAGGCTGTTCTGTCACTTGGCATTGTGGGTAGGTGAACTTGGCATTGTGGGTCAGTAGTTCCCAGGCTGAGTTAAGCATATGAGTCATTTACTCATTAAACTACTAATCCCATAATGCATAACTGTTAACCTCCAAATAAAGAAAAGGTCATGCCAAAGTTTTAGCGGCCACTAGAGGGAGCCAAATCCTTAAGAAACAACACATTGTTTAGCATGTTAACTTGGTCACAACCCCTGCGTTACATACTCCCCCTGCTTGAAATCTTTGGTCCCCAAAGTGATCTGTTACATGCTTTTATATACAAGCGGAAAAAAAAATAGGTTAATGCACACATGACAGCAAACAAGCTGCATTATCATAGGAAGAGTTTAAACTCAAACGGTTCCTACCATGACACAGAACTGACAGAGGAGCCTCCCACCAATTGTCACAAGGAGGGAGACTGTTCTGTCCACTTGCTACTGACACTGAAGTGTCTTGTATAGATGTGCCAGGGGGTGAGATGGGGTTGTCCTCCACCAAATCAGCGGTGGAAGGACCAGGCATTTCAGGAGTCCTTTTTGAGGTAAGACAAATCTCCTCGGAGCATTCACCCAGAATGTCATAGGTTAGTCTCTTGGGTGGTTGAATAACTCTCTTCGCTCTCTGTTCTTTAGGTTCTGCTGCTACAGGCACACTGGCACAGGTCATGCCAAAGTTTTAGCGGCTACTAGAGGGAGCCAAACCCTTACTTAAGAAACAACACATTGTTTAGCATGTTAACTTGGTCACAACCCCTGCGTTACACAGCCTTTTTCAATCAACCCTGGAGTGCCTTGAGGTTTCTTCAGGGGTGCCTTGGTCAAAATTGTACACAAGCCTACCTTTTAGTGGCACAAAGTCAAGGGTTTCATTATGCACCATTACGACTTTCCAGACACTGACATCCTAACAACCAAAGTAAGTGTACAAAAATGTGCATGTGAACAAACACAAAAAAGTGCACTTAAGGTTGTGCTTTATTCCCCCCCCAAGGAGTAGGACTTCTACCCTGACCCCTGGGGCATAAGGCTCCTGATGGAACATAGGTTTACATGGTCTGCCTAGCCAGAAGGCCTGGCAGCCCCCCTTCTTCTGGGACAGCCAAAGCCATCCTTGAATACTAAGGGGAGCTTTCCCGAAGAGAAAATGGTTAGCTTACAGTCCTGTTTACACCTGCTTTTGCTTTTCTTCGGCTTTGCTTCAAAAATTATACGACATGTAGCTTCAGTGGTGCTTCAAAGCATCTTCAAAACCTCCATAGAAGTCTATGGCAAAGCTTGCTTAAAGCCCCACTGAAGCCCCACCAAAGTCTCATTGAAGCCCCACAAAGCCTCTCCAAAGCCTCATCGAAGCCCCACCGAAGCCCCATTGAAGCCCCACGAAGCCCCACTGAAGCCTCATCGAAGCAAAAGCAGGTGTAAACAGGACTGTAAGGTAACCATTTTTTTTATTGACAGGAGCTTTGACTGGCGTTCAGAGAGCTTAAACAAAGCATGTCCAAAGCCTTGTTTTGAAGCAAGTGTAAACTAGCCCTTAAAGTGTTGCTAAATCCACAACAGTAAAATCGGTCTGTAAATGCAGCAAAGCATGCTTATTATACTCATTGTGGAACCTAAGGGGTTAATCTTCCGCATTGTGTAAAAAGGTTGTTTGATCCTGTCTTCTCTGATCCTCCCCTTATTCCAAAGTCCCCAGTCCACCTGCTGATAGAACAGAGTCTTGGGGGCGCTCTGCATATGCTCAGTTTGATGTGTATTGCTAGAGAGTTTTTTATTTTGGAGGTGGGGGGGTGGGCATTCAGCACTGTCTAGACCAGTGGTTCTCAACCTTACTAGTGCCATGACCCCTGGATAAAATTTCCCAAGTTGTGGGGACCCCTAACAGTAAAATTATTTTCGTAGCGTGGGTGTCAGCACCCAAGGCAAGACAAGTAATTTGCGCCCCTAACCCACGGATATTTAGAGTTCCCTGATTCCCTACCACTCGTACAGTATTAAAACCCCTTATGATACATTTTAGGATGTACCACTCTTTCTCTTTGTTCTCTCCCCCCCCCCCATCTCTCACTCTAGCCTTCTTTCTTGTTCTTTCTCTCCCTTTTTCTTTGTTCCTCACCCTCTTTTCCGCTCCCTTCCATGTATTCTCTATTTTTATTTTTTATTCCTTCTCTTACTCCATGGTGGGGGGAGTTGGGATGAGTAGCAGTGCTGGTGGGCAGTTGGGATGAGTGGCAGTGCTGGTGGGCAGTTGGGATGAGTGGCAGTGCTGGTGGGCAGTTGGGATGAGTGGCAGTGCTGGTGGGCAGTTGGGATGAGTGGCAGTGCTGGTGTGGAGTTGGGATGAGTGGCAGTGCTGGTGGGGGTCGGGATGAGTGGCATTGCTGGTGGGGAATTGGGATGAGTGGCAGTGCTGGTGGGGGTCGGGATGAGTGGCAGTGCTCGGGGGAGTTCTGATCATCCAACTTAGGTGCTCTTGATCAAGGTCATCTACTGATCTGAGAACTGTAGTGGGGACTTTTAATGGCAACTATAATCACAGGTAGTGTTACTCACTGTGTCTCCGACTCTGTGGTGTCTCGCAGCAGTGACAGCTATGCCGAAATCAGGAGATAGGGTCTCCTCCAGCCCCTCTCACTTCACATTCTTCACCAGTCAGCTGACTTCTAGTCTCTGGCCCCCAGCCATGCCGTGAACTGAATGGGTGGCTGTCAAGAGGCTGGGTGGGCGACCACAGGCTCGAGGAACAGCCCAGCTGGGCGGCCGCGAAAAGTCTGGAAGAGTGGTGCAAGCTTCAGGAACAGCCCAGGATTTGGTGACCCCTGGAAAAAAGTGATTCGACCCCCAGGTTGAGAACCACTGGTCTAGACAGAGGGTCAGCAGTCATGCAGCCTCATAGGACAGTCAGAGGAGAAGGAAAACTCCTCCTACAAGCTTTAACCAGTGCTTAGCCAGACACTAATAGAAATCACAAGACTGCTATATACTGCTGATGAGAAAATGTATTTTTCAGTTTCTATTTATTAAAATAATTGCATTTCCATGTTCTGTGTACTGTGGGAGACTAGATATAGTGAATTCAGGATCCTGGATTCAGTAACACTTTAATACTCCAAATATATCTGGATGTCCATTCATTCAAAATTGAGCAACACATTCAGACAAGTTCAGAACAACAAAGCCATTAACATATGTGTAAAATATTTTGGATGTTTGTCACATTAGCGTCATCCACTGAAACATAATGCCCATTCATGAGGAATCATATCTATTATAGCCTAGTGAATTAAGCCAATTATACATATGCAGGAAATGACACTAGATCTAAAGCATATTTGGTTATATGCTAAAAAAAACTAACATTTTGTGAGGTCAGGGTATGCTATCACCAACTGCTCAGGGCAGCACTTCCTAGGCACATAGATAAGATACAAAATGCTAATTTGGCCAAATGCCCAGAATAGGCTGAGGCATATTGCAGCCTAAACACAACTTACAAGGAATATAATTAATATAAATAATATCTCTAAATGCTGAAAATAACACTTTTGAGCATTTCAAGCAAAATGCACCCTAAGTTGCCTAGGATTTATGATTAAATCCAATATCAAATCTGTTATCCCCCATCTGGCTACTGCATAAAGTGAGGAGTACATTGAAGGTGACACATATGGTCTCCCATCCCTACAGAGCCAAATTTTAGAAGTATCATCAAAGTTTTTGTTGTTTCTATCCCATCTTTCAATGACCTCCCGAGAAAACAGAAAATTGTATCAAATACTTACCGTAAATTTCCTTTCCTGACGCTAATCCACGGCAGCATACAAAGTCACATGTATGCTGCCATTTTGGCGTCAGGAAAATGGAAAATTGTATTAAATACTTACCGTAATTTTCTTTTCCGGACGCCAATCCATGGCAGCATAAATGTAACTTTTGGTGTCAGGAAACAGGTCATCTCAGGCTAGTATCACATCTGTGTGTTTCAGAAATGTGTTCAAAATTGCATGCTTTCCTGCAACAAAGAAAATTGTGACGCCCTTTGTTCGTTGGTGTCATTAATTCAAAATGCATGGTAACAAATGCCAAATTGAATATTTACTTTTTTTTTGCTTTTGTTCATGTTCCCCAGAACACTGCCCAGCCCCTATATCATTTGTTGACAATCACTTGCATATTAGCCCGAAAATAGCCAGAAAATATTTTCAACCTTTGGCTCCTATTGACTTGAATGGGGTTTGGATTTGGCACTTGACCTTCTGTTATGTTTACTGAATCTGCATCAAATCCAACTCAGGTACATTTGGCTCATCCCTAATTATTAAAATTAATTACTTCATAAAAATGAATTACTTCATATTCATTCAATCATAAAATAGTATTATACCAATGTCCATGTCCATGAAATATGTTCTCCAATATAAGGCTGATAGGGTGTTGGTCCATCTGGTAACACTTGATGCCTGAAAATATCCATGCTGATGCGCCTTAAGTCTTGAGGTAATGACTTAGCAAAACTCCCCTCATAAATATGTTTACTGAGTTTTAGATTTGTCCAGACTTGTTTCTTACAATATACTGTATGTATTGTCCTAAAATGTAGACATCCTCTAAGACCCCTATCACACTGGGGTGCTTTTCAGGCATTTTAGCTCTAAAAATAGCGCCTGTAAAGTGCCTGAAAAGCACCTCTCATGCCTCCCCAGTGTGAAAGCCCGAGTGCTTTTACACGGGGGCGGTGCACTTGCAGGACAGGAAAAAAAGTCCTACAAGCAGCATCTTTGGGGCGGTGCAGGAGCCATGTATACATCGCTGCCAAGACTCCCTGCCCATTGAAATGAATGGGAAGCACTGCCGAAGCACCTGCAAAGCGCTTCGGCAGCGCCGCAACATGGGGGGTTTTAACCCTTTCTTAATGCTAGCGGGGGTTAAAAGTGCCCCGCTAGCGGCTGAAAAGCACTGCTATAACAGCGGTAAAGCGCCGCTAAAACTAGCGGCGCTTTACCAGACCAGCTAGCTTCTCTGTCCCCCTCCCCCGTCCAGCCCGTGCATGACAAGTGGCATCCAATGCAGAACCTTCCATACCCTCTGCCCGCCCTACCAGAACCGCGAGCACCGGGAGATGCAACCGAAAAGAGTCCCCTGCTCTGCTAGAAGGAAAATTGGAAGCAACACGAATGCCCTGTGAACCCGGAAATGACGTCAGCTGTAACCACAAAGATGAGCCAACACGGAATAGACAGAGGAGGAGGAATAAATACCCCCAGACTCTAAAACTAGCGGCGCTTTACCGCTAACGGTAAAACTACTCTAAAACTAGCGGCGCTTTACCGCTAACGCCGGCACCGCCCCACTGTGAAAGGGGTCTATGGTGGGGAACCTATTATGTGGAATCCAATGAGGTAGCAGTTGACAGAGGAGCAATGCAAGGAGGAGGGTTGGGGTGCAGGTGGTGAGGAGAAAAAGAAGTTTGGGCAAGAGAGGAAACCTACAAATGGAGAGGGGGATTTCTACAGCCAAGTGATGGACAGGCAGTAGCAAAACACGCCCTTCCTTATCTTCCTTCAATGCTCAAACATATCAGGAAAGCAGTTTGGAGAACATCGACTGACTGGAAACTGTTTGTATTCAGTTTGTGGTAGGTATATACAATTTCTTATTTTTAAATTTAAAAATATTTTAAACTTTTATTTAAGTTTTTATTTGTTTTCCTGGTGTGCCTATCCTTGCCCTGGTTGATTGGTCACAGCTGATCACGTTCTAAAGAGCCTCCGTCAGAGGCTCCTTACCATGATCGGAGATGCGGTGTGTCAGAGTGATACACCACTCAAAGTGACGTAACTTAGAAATTATCATTTGTGCATGCATGAGGTGAAGGATTGACAACCCCCCCCCCCCCCCACCCTTGAGCTGGGGGTAACCGGACCTAAGCAATGCGCCCCTATTTCCTCGTGACTATGACCGGCTTGATGAGCAGTACCACAGTAGTATGGAGTTGTGAGCAGCCATGCCCTGAGGAACTACAAGTCCTAGTGCATCACTTTGCAGCTGAGAGGCTATAAGCAACCATGCCCCGTGGAACTATCAGTCCCAGCATAACCTCTCCTGGGCAAAAGGAACTGCAGCCTGCAACCCCCCCCCCCCCCCCCAAAAAAAAACAATGAGGCCTTTAACTGAGCAGAGGTCCTGACAACCCTCAGAGCTACCGATGACACCAGATGCCACCCCAGCATGACAGAAATGACATGACCGCAATGCCATGACCGCATGACATGACAGAGAAACCATAACCGCAATGCCATGACCGCATGACATGACAGAACTGTGATGTAAAGCAGGAATACACCTGTGTATATGGAACTATATCCAAATAGAAAATGGTATAACAACATTATAGAAATATAGAGAAATCACTTATGTTGCGTAGCAAACAATCATGAATAACTTGACCAGTGACTCCCTCCCCCACCCCACACACTATGGATGGTGTGGACAACAGGTGATGGCCCAGCATGGTACCAGCTGAGAGGACCCTGTAGTGCTGCTACAACAGAAGACTTATGAATGATGGATGAGAATGAGGAGTTGTGCAGCCATGCTGTGGAACTACAAGTCCCAGCCCAGCTTTTTGTTTTTCACTCTTTCTTTCAGCCCCTGACAGAATAGAGCCCGACTGCGCTGAGACGCAGTGACCCCAACTTGCTGCTTCCACCCCTGAAACTGCTGCACCCCCTGACATGCGCTTAGTACAGCGCAGGGTGCACAGCATCTGATCTGGGAGCTGAGAAACCACCAGCTGAACCTGGCTACCCCCTGCCTGGGGGCATACAACATCCTCCAGATCCCCTGACTGGAACACCCCATGAACATCGACTGCCAGTATGCGTCTCCCCTCCCCCAGACCTCCAGCGACAGACCAGCTAGCTTCTCTGTCCCCCTCCCCCGTCCAGCCCGTGCATGACAAGTGGCATCCAATGCAGAACCTTCCATACCCTCTGCCCGCCCTACCAGAACCGCGAGCACCGGGAGATGCAACCGAAAAGAGTCCCCTGCTCTGCTAGAAGGAAAATTGGAAGCAACACGAATGCCCTGTGAACCCGGAAATGACGTCAGCTGTAACCACAAAGATGAGCCAACACGGAATAGACAGAGGAGGAGGAATATATACCCCCAGACTCCTCCTACAAATGCAGGCTAGCCTCCGGCTAGCCTTCTAACTTATCTGTAGTGATGGTGACCTTGTACCTTCTTAATTAACCACTTGGCATCCGCGCTATAGCCGAATTATGGCTACAGCACGGACCTGAATTTCCGGGAGGCCGTCATATGATGGCCTCCCCTTTGCACGCTCCCCGCACGCCCCCTGCAGGGCGCGCGTGGCACGCGCTGTGATCACCAAGTCACAGAGTAAGCTATTACACACGTCAGCCAATGATGACGTGTGTAAACAAAAGCTTGGTAATCGTTTTTTTTTCTCCTCACACTGACAGCGTGAGGATAAAAAAAAAGCCAATCACCGGCTTATGTGCAAGGCACATCGGTCCCGAAGAGGAAGGAGGCACATCTGCCTCACCTGTGCCAATCAGTACCCCCTGCCAGTGCCACCTGCCAGTGCCCACCAGTGCCACCTACCAATGCCCATGAGTGCCACCTATCAATGGCCACAAGTGCTATCTATCAATGCCCACCAGTGGTGCCAATCAGTGCCTCATCAGTACCACATAACAGTGCTGCCTATCAGTGTAACCTACCAGTGCCGATCAGTACCCATTATTGCCACCCATCAGTGCCCATCATTGCCACCTATCAGTGTCCATCACTGCCAGCTATCAGTGCCACCTATCAGTGCCACCCAACAGTGCCACCTCTCAGTGCCCACCAGTGCCGCCTATCAGTGCCGCCTATCAGTGCCCACCAGTGCAGCCTTATCGGTGCCCATCAGTGCAGCCCATCGGTGCCCATCAGTGAAGCCCATCAGTGGAGCCTATTGGTGCCCATCAGTGCAGCCTCATCAGTGTACATCAATGAAGGAGAAAAATTACCTGTTTGCTAAATTTTATAACAAAATATAAATATATATATATCTATATATAGATATATATATATCTATCTATATATAGATAGATATATATCTATCTATATATCTATATATAGATATATAGATAGATATATATATATTTTTTTTTTTTTAATTTGGTCTTTTTAAATTTTTGTAACAAAAAATAAAAACCGCAGAGGTGATCAAATACCACCAAATCTATTTGTGTGAACAAAATGATAAAAATTTCATTTGGGTACAGTGTTGAATGACTGCGCAATTGTCATTCAAAGTGTGACAGCGCTGAAAGCTGAAAATTGGTCTGGACAGGAGGGGGGTTTAAGTGCCCAGTAAGCAAGGGGAAGTACAGCCAAGGCTTGTTTGGCTGTACTTCTCCTGTGGATCATAGGAGTCCACTTTCAGCAGACGGCGGGCTGAAGTCACAGAGGCTCAGGCAAGATCACAACACTGGAGTTGGAATCCGCCCACATGTCTGCTGAACTGGCACCCGGCTCAGGCTCTCAGCAAGCCACTGAGAGCCTGAGTCACCCACCCCCTCCTCCACAGCCCAGCGCTCCAGTGAATGAGGAGGGGCAGAGCGGAGGGCTGTGATTGACAATCATCGGGAGCTGTGACAACTGAGTGATCTGTGGTTTTAGATCACACAATTCTCAGTTTTAGATACAGTGGAGGGGACAGATGCAGCATGGGACTGATGCTGCGTCCACATAGTTAAGTATGAATCTGCAAAAACCCCAAACCCCATACTTCTCTCTTCATAAAATCAATGCACATGCGTTTATTTTTTATACGTTTAACTATGAAAATACCAAACACTTTGTGTGTACATGGGGCTATGACAGAAGGTTGCAGTGTTTTGGATGCACAGTGTTTTTTTTTTTTTTTGAAAGCTGCAGTAAGATGCTGTAAAAAAAAAAAAAAAAAAAAAGCTAGCTCTTGAATGGACTGTTAGCAACAACTACTTGATGCGTTCTAATCACCTGAAGCTAAAAAATATAATCCAAAAAAAGGGAAATTGCCTAAATTATTGAGAAAAAAGTAGTTGTGTTGACAATTGAAGAACTAACTTTCAATCAGTTGTTGCAGACAGATCTTGGTCCTAAAGAGATTTTGGAGTTTACAGATCTGTGCATGCAGGCAGGGTGCATACATAAATGTATCCAGCATTGCAATTAAAAACCTAAAGCGGAGTTCCACCCAAAAGTGGAACTTTCGCTTATACGCATCCTTCCCCCCCCCCCCCCCGCCCCGCCAGTGTTTTTGACAGGTCCCCTTCCCCACTTCCAGAGACGGTGCCACGGCCCGATCTCCCGGAAGTTCGCCCCTCCTCCTCCTTCCCCCGATGACAGGCCAATTAGAAAGAGCATGCGCAGTAGGGAACCAGGGAAAAAGTTTCACTACCGGGTTCCCTTACCAGGAATGGCGGGGGCAGCACCCAGGAGTCGATCCAAAGATCAGCTGGGGTGCCGACATCGTGGGCTCTCTAGACAAGTAAGTGCCCTAATAATAAACGCCAGCAGCTACAGGCTGGACCTCCTCTTTAAAGTGTAAGTTCACCTTTACAGAAAAATCTGTAAGGTGAACTTACATAGAACCCCTTGCCTAACCCCCAACCCCCCCGGTCCTGCTGACCTGGACCGTGGCAATCTCCCGTTCTGAGCCCCCGTATATCCGTGTTAGGAGTCCTCAGCTGAATGTCCAAAACGTACCTCGTCAGGAGGGAAGTTTCGGAGCGTTCTAATTGGTCAGCGCCGTCACATGGGCGGCGCCAACTAATCAGAAGCTGCATAGCCCGTCCTGTCAGCTGGGCAGAAGATGCGTGGATGCTGAGGGGATTTCTAAGCCCCGGACTCATGATGCGGACATACTGGAGCTCAGAACAGGAGAATTCCGCAGTCCAGGTCAGCGGGACGGGGGGATAGGGGGTGGTGAGGAGGGGGTCCTGTGTTAGTTCAACTTACAGATTTTTATGTAAAGGTGAACTTACCCTTTAAGCACAGTTTGTCAAAGTAGATGTAAACCAACCACTAATAATGTACTGTATACTATCATGTTCAAGCTTATACGTGATTTTATTTGAAAATAAAAATATATCACTTGGAAAGCCTTTTTTTTTTTTCATCACTAGCTTTCATGAAACTAACAGTTGGGGATACTGAAATAATGGTCTTGTTTGGGCACTTTGTGTTATTGGGTGACCGCTCTCTGCCCCGTCTCCCACAATCGTCTGATTGTAAATCACCATGTCACTTGCTTCCCAAAGGGAACAAAAGTTCCTGTTCTGATGCACATTGACATGACATGTTCCACTGTTTTCACTATTAAAAGTATGTGAAAGAAAAATGCAGCCAGCAATAAAGAGGAATTATGTTATCTGAAAAAACTGATGCAGGCCGTTATCGCTGTAATACATGTAGACAGAGACAGGCGGTAAAGAGACGACAAGCCATCAGCATTAAAGTGGAGCTTTACCCATACAACTTTTCACACACCAACTGAAAATTAGTGCGTGATGTATATCGCCTCCAGCATTGCTCCTGTTTCTTCTTTTTGTCCGGTCCAGAGCCACTGAGCAGCAGTTAATCTTTAGGCTGTCGGAAGGTCGGCCTCTAATTGCTTAGATTTTTGGCACAATGCCAATAATGGAGAGTAACGGAGCATGGTGAGGCAGTGTATTATTGGATTTATACAGTATAGGCACTTATTTTTAATCTTTTACATAGCTATACCTGCAAAATGGGCCAATATAAAGTGATCTAACAGGGCTTAATTTTCTGACTAACGTTCCACTTTAAGATGTAACAAAGAATGATAAAAGGTAAAACCCTTCCCCTCACCTACTTCCACCCCCAAATTCTCCAAGATACACAGATATTGCCACACACGGGACATTGACTAAAGGTTTACATCTACTTTAAGAGACCTACAAGTGGTTACAAGCCCTACACTAATCTCTCCCTATGTACTTTACCATTGTCAGCAACAGCACTTCCTATGCTTTCTCTATCACGGCTAAAGGACATTGTCAATATGGTTGCTGGGCACCCACCTTTTTAGAATGAGAGGGATGGCTTGTCTAAAAGCCCAATAATTGGTCCTCCCAAGCAGGATGACCTAGGTTCAAAGACCAGGCATTGCATTATGGTTACTCTGGCAAAATCTGGCATTAGCTAAAAGGGGGCAGCGAAAAATGGCAGTGTTCAACTCAAACCCATGGTAGACTCGAACCCAGATCTCATCTCCTGCTGGGCTTTCTTTCTAGAAATTTCAAAGTGCTGTGGAAATCTTGTTTTCTGTATTTAAAATATAAACAATAATAGTTTGAGACTCATTCTTGTTTTTTTTTCTCTTATTTAACAGTTTTATCACACAGAAAGGGGCTTGGCGCTGTCCCGGCTCCCTTCTCACTGGCTGTGATTGACAATCGGCAGAGAGTCGGGACAGCAACAGCTCTCATGCACATCTATCACATACCTGGTAGCAGAGCCTGATATGAGGAGGAAGACCTCTCTTACACCTCTGACTTGGGGCCCCTGATAATGTAGATAGGGGATGCAGGATTACAGAGTGACATGAGGTGCCTGTAAGTTTTGCTAGCAGCAGGTGTCCATGCTGGGCAGGAGAAGTTGTCTGATGGCTCCAGTAAGCAGGCGAGCAGGTGGGCAGCTGGTACTGGCAACAGCAGTAGCAGAGTCAGGCAGGCCGGGTCATACACAGACAGGATGGATTGGGTACAGGGCACAAGCAGCAGGAGCATGATCAGGAAACAAGCCAGATCTGGAACCAATCAGTAAAGCAGGAGCCAATGGAATAGACAGAATTGGAGATCAGGGGACAAGTCAAGGTTGGTGCAGGTGGAGTTCAGGGAATAGTCAGGACCTGGGTCAGCAACTGGAAGCAGAATATAGATTCACAGGATCACAGGTTACACAGGAGGATGAAGACAAAGCAGCACTGATCCTGAGCACTAGCCAAGTTTAACCACTAGCCTACCGCCCACTGTCATATGACGGCGTGACGGTAAGGCTCTTGTTCTCGGCGGACGTCATATGATGTGAGCCCGTTTAAACAGGGCATGCGCGTGATCGTGTGCGCGCAGCCCTGTACTGTCGGTGGCGGCGTGTCACCGAGACACCGCTCGTCACCGACAGGGGTGAACAGCCACTGGGCATGGCTGTTTACCACGTGATCGGCCGTGATGAAGTCACGGCCAATCACGAACGGTAACTCCCCGCATTGCATGGCGCATGCACGCTATCGTGAGCACGCTGCACGTGCACATCGGTGGCGGCGTGTTCCCGGGAACACTGCTCGTCACGGACGATAGTACACAGCCATTGGCCAGGGCTGTGTACCATGTGATCGGCTATGATCCATTCACAGCCGATCACTAAATGTAAACAGAGCTGTCACTAACTGTTACCAGCTCTTCTCTCCTCACACACCGTTTCCAATGTGAGGAGAGAAGAGCCAGGAGCAGTGAGTTACAGATCTATGTTTAGTAGTGTCTGCACCAACACCACACCTGTCCCATCGCCCCCCCAATTGTCATCTGTCACCCAACAGTCACCCCATAAAAGTGCACCTGTCACATAAGAGACTGCCATCTGTGACCATCAGCGGTGCAACCGTCACCCATCAGTGACCGTGCCCTGTCACCTGTCACCCATCAGTGACCGTGCCCTGTCACCCATCACCCATCAGTGACCATGCCCTGTCACCCAGCACCCATCAGTGACCATCAGAGGTGCACCCGTCACCCATCAGTGACCGTGGCCTGTCACCCATCACCCGTCACCCATCAGTGACTGTTGCCTGTCAGTGACTGTCGCCTGTCAACCATCTGTGACCATCACCCGTCACTGTTCGTGGCCTGTCACCCATCAGTGACCATCGCCTGTCACCCATCAATGACCGTGCCCCGTTACCCGTCACCCATCAGTGACCGTTGCCTGTCAACCATCTGTGACCATCACCCATCACCGTCTATGGCCTGTCACCCATCAGTGACCATCGCCTGTCACCCATCAGTGACCATCGCCCATCACACCATCATCACCTCTCAGTGAACGTCACCTGCCATCCATCGCATAGCCCATCAGTGACCGTCACCTGCCACCCATCTGTCACCCGTTGCACAGCTAGCCGCCACACAGCCATGTCCAAAAGAGTATATACTAGTGATGAGGCGTTCCAGATCCTCTCCATGACTGATGAGAGCACCGGGGAGTTCTCATTAGATTCCAATTACAATACTGATTCCGAATCAAATTCAGCATTTGAACCGATCGAGAGTAGTAATGATTCGGATGAAGAATGGGTCCCTCCTAAAAGGGCACGACATTCTGGAAACCAGGCAGCCGCCAGCAACCACGATTATATTCCCAGGCCCAGTACCAGCGCTGCCGCCAGCAATAGGCCCCAGGAACAAAGGCCCACTATCAGCGCTGCCGCCAGCAATAGGCCCCAGGAACAAAGGCCCCGTACCAGTGCTGCCGCCAGCGATAGGCCCCACGCACAAATGCCCAGGCCCAGTACCAGTGCTGCCACATCACACCTGAGTACCAGCACAGGAAATTCAACTCCCCCAACTACTGGAGTGTCACGTCCCCCAAGAGCCAGGGCTGCTACATACATGCCAGATGGTCTTGCCAACCCAACATGGCTGCCTTCCAACTCAGGATCACCAATTATTCCCCCTTTCACAGCACAGCAAGGTGTGCAGGCCAACACCCAAAATTTCACAGAGATCGATTGCTGTCACCTGTTTTTGCCTGACACTTTGCTGCAATTCATTGTGGACCAGACAAATTTGTATGCCCAGCAGTATATTGCCAGCAACCCCCAATCATCTTATGCCTGTTCGTTTGAGTGGAGAGGTTTGAATTTGGAGGAGTTCAAATTGTTTTTGGGCCTCACCCTAAACATGGGGCTTACAAAAAAAAATGAAGGACATGCCTATTGATCCACCAACCCCATCCACAATATGCCCATGTATTCTGCCGCAATGCCCAGGTCCCGATATGAGATGATTATGAGATTCTTTCATTTTAACGACAACACCCAGTGCCCTCCCCGCAATCATCCAAATTCTGATAAGTTATATAAGATTCGCCCACTGATAAATTTATTTTCCCAACGATTTGCAGAACTCTATGTCCCCGAGAAACATATATGTGTGGATGAGTCCCTGGTACCATTTTCAGGCTGGCTAGGAATAAAACAATATATTCCTAGCAAAAAGGCCAAATACGGAGTAAAATTTTACAAGCTCTGTGAGAGAGCCATGAGATATCTGTATGCATTGCGCATATATGAAGGAAGAGATTCCCAGCTCCAGCCCCCTGAGTGCCCGGCCTACATGGGCACAACTGGAAAAATCGTATGGGACCTGGCTTACCAACTGAAAAAAGGATATCATATATACCTTGACAACTTTTATACCAGCCTGCCCCTTTTTAGACACCTATATATTGAAAAAACCCTGTCCTGCGGAACCTCAAGAAAAAATAGGAAGGGCTTCCCACAATCCATAGTAAACAAAAAGCTGCAAAGGGGGGAAAGAGCAACACTGAGATGCAATGAAGTGCTGGCCTTGAGGTGGAAGGATAACAGGAACGTGCACATGATGTCCACCATTCACGATGACACTACAGTTGTAGTTCAGCGAAGACGAGGTCCCATTGAAAAACCGACATGTGTCCAAGAATATAAGAAAAATACCCCTAGATATGGGACTTTGGAGGCACTACCATAAACCAAAAATTATGTATAAATCGTTTATTTTAACAATAACATCAAATATAGAAAAATGTAAAAGTGTATGGATGCATTTAAACATGAAATACAAAATGGAAACCAGTCAGATGGTAAATAAACATATCTCCTTGAACCGACGCGTTTCAGAGAAAACAGCTCCTTCGTCAGGGTTCTTTATGGAGAGAAGATATCTGGGGGTACGTAAAGTATCAATGATTAATAATCAGTATAAGTACAAACAATTTCTATCCCAGATCGATTACATCAAAAAAGGTCACTTACATTGTATTCCTTGATAGAACAAATAAGCATCCACAGAGTTAAAAATAGGAGATATGCAGCCTTGCATCCTGCTCCCCACACGCAGTATCCCAATGGTTTAGCCCATAATATATATGTGTAACAAACGAGACATGCCAAGGGGGGACTGAAAGTAGTCCCCAAATAGCATCCAAGGGACGCCGCGTCCTGGCCTTGGCGCAGCTCCTGTATGTGAGCAGGGGTCCAAGGTGCAAACCTAAGAATAGGAACACAAGAAAGTAACAGGGCTAGACACAGGAAAGGAGCAATCTATAATGGATATAAAATGCTGTGCCGAGAATAGAGACCTACCTATAGGTAAGAAAATCTGCATATACCGGCAGGTGGGATGGTCAAAATCAATGGCATGGAAGATGTGAGGGAGACCTCCCTGACAACACTGTGATGTTCACATATTTAAGCAGGGAAGTCACATGAATGCATAAAGAAGAGGAAGGAAAAACAAAACCAAGACCAGTCTATTAGTACATTGGTCAGAAAAATGGCAATCATTGTTTGAGTAAAAAAAGGGAGAAATGTAATTATCTAGACTCCAGCCAAGATTACCTCAGACCATCTTCACCAAAGCCATAGTGGATAATGAAAGACAAGGTTATTTAATGCCCTTCTAGTAAGCCCTGGCTGATTTCACATTGAAATCAGCTGGGAGAGAGTGCGTGCATCAGAGGTTCATGACGGGCCCCCTGAGACTCGGCCACGCCCCGCCTCCACACCGCGCAGACGCCGGAAATGTCGCATGCGCGAAAACCAGATTTGGAACGCACAGGGGAAGAACGTCATCCGGCCGCGCCGCGGAGAGGTGCGCCGCCGACGAGTCCTACCGGCATGGCAACCTGCCCTGGAGACAGTCAAAGGACTGATCCATGGCTAAGGGCTAAGGGGGTGTGGATGCCAGGGAGAAAAGGCAGCCTCTCACCAAACATCCTAAAGAAGGATGTCTTTGCCGTGCCGGGCACACAGACATAAATGGATACTCCATTGGCACGTCTATAGGAGGGAAGGGGAAAAAGATTTTTTTCCTATAGAGAAAGAAAAGGGGGAAAGAATTTTTGGTTATTCAAATGAAGACAGAAATAGCACCGATATAATGCAAATGTCCTCAGAAGAAAAAAGGGGGGGGGGAATACAACAACAAATAATATCCCCCACTATTGGAAGCCCCCTGCTGGATATATATATAGCAACACCCCAATCAAAACGTTCAAAAAATTATATCTCCAAAACTGGGCAGTACATGTAGAAAACAGATGCGAGGAAGCATGTACTTATTGCAAGGCATTGCAATAAGTATGTGACAAATGGAAACACCAAACAAAAAAAGGCCTATATAAATATATGTACACAAATCATACTACCTCATATTGAAGTGAAGGTCTAAGAGAGATAAACAGAACAAAATTAGAAAAAGAAAAAACAAAAAACAAAATGGTATGAGTAGATCCAAAATGATACGAGAAATGATGGAAATTTGGCACTGACCGAACACCAACAAATAAAATAAAAGCAGAGGGGGTAAAACTATTTCTCCATACCTCCTGAATTAAAGCCCTCCAAAAATGGCTTAAAGCAGACTACATCGTTCAGCCCGGGGGATTTTGTAGCTTTTAAATTATAGATCCAAAGCAGTTCGAGCTGGAGGAGACTTTTGTTCCAGTCCCCCCCCTCGAACTCGGGTGTACCCGATCAAGGGTCAGAAATTTGATCCTTGGGAAGATCCCATGGTGTACCAGGGAGGTGTGTCTCCCCAGGGGCAGGTCGGGGTCATATGTCTTCATGCTCCGAATGTGCCAGCATGCTCTATGCCAGAATTCGAGCTTCGTCTTCCCGACATAGAAGCACCCACAGTCACATAGGAGCATGTATAACACCCCTGGGGTTTTACAATTAGCAAAGTGCTTGGCCTTGAAAACACTCCCATCTGGCAAAATAGGGTTTTTATCAGTGTGCATGAACTTGCAGTACCCACATGCTCCACACATTTAGGTACCTTTGTACTTGCAGTGTTCTATGTCTTTGTCCCCCTTAAATTCACTTCTTACTAGTCTAGAAGAGATGGACGTAGCCTTTTTAAAGGTGAAGAGTGGACTCTCAGGGAGAAATCTGCCTAGATTGGGGTCCATAGTTAGTACATGCCAGAATTTTGAAACAATTTGCCTCAACTCTGCATGTTGATTGCAATATTTAGTAACGATCCGAAGAGAGTTTTCTTGACTGGGCGTTTTTTGTGAATAAATAAGCTTGTGACGTGTGAATGATATAGCCCGTTTCAAGGCTTTTTTTAGGGATGTACGCAAGTATCCCCTAAGGAGGAGTCTCTCACGTAAATTGTTGGCCTCAATCTTGAAAGTCTCATCATTGGTACAGTTTCTTCGTACCCTCAGGTACTGACTGTACGGTATAGATCTAATTAGACTCCAGGGGTGGAAACTTGAGGCGTGTAATATGGTGTTCCCCACAGTAGCCTTACGAAAAAGGCCCCTGCAGAGAGCACCATCCCCACCCCTCGAGACCAGCACATCCAGAAAAGAGATCTCCTTGAGATAAAAGGCCATGGTGAAAGTGAGATTAAATTGATTTTTGTTGATATTGGCAAGACATTCATGTAAGAGTTCTAAGGGGCCAACCCAAATGGTGACGATATCATCGATATACCAGAACCATACTAAAAAATGGTCCGTGTAGATCGATAAAGCCTTGTCACTAAAAAGCAGATTTTCTCACTCCCCCAGGTACAGGTTGGCGTAGGATGGGGCACAGCATGTCCCCATTGCCACGCCCTGTACCTGGAGGAAGTGGGAACCATCAAATGTGAAAATATTGTGGTATAGGATATACTCCAATATCGAAAAAATAAACTCATTGTACCCCCAGTCAGCATCCCCTCTCTGATAGATGGCATGTTTTATAGCTGCCAATCCCTTGGTGTGGGGGATGGAGCTATAGAGAGCTTCTACATCTATGGTGACTAAATAAGCATTGGTTGGTATAGTTACTTTTTCAATGATCTTCAAAAAATGAATCGTATCCTTAACATAAGATCGTAGGCAGTTGACGTGAGGTTTCAAATATTCATCAATAAGTCTGCTAGCATTTTCACTAATGGAACCCTTCCCTGATATGATGGGTCTGCCTGTCAGATTAAATTTGTCTTTATGGACTTTTGGTAAGGAGTAGAAGGTTGGAACCACTGGAAATTTGGTTCTAATGTACTCCCAAATTGTATTATTAATGACCTTATTAGCATATGCTGAATCAATTAGCGAATAGTATTCTTGATTGAATCTATTTACGATATCTCTGGTAATCTTCTGATACCAATTTTTGTTTGACAAAATCTTTAAGCACATGGAGGTATATTGGGCATTGTCCATAAAGACAATGTTGCCCCCCTTATCAGCTGGCTCGATGGTTATTGATGTATTCTCGCTAAGCTTTTTCAGCGCCTGTTTTTCAGATGTATTAATATTGGTCAGCTTGGGTGATCGAATGGTGAGTTTGTCGATCTCCGTGTTGACCAATCTCAAAAAGGCAGAGATATTGGGGTCTGACCTGGTAGGTGGAAATGATACCGATTTCTTCTTTAGTTTTGAATTCTTGATAGAACCCTGTGTCTGCCCCTCAGTGACTGGGAGAGAGAGTACGGTGGGGAGATTGATGCGATCTATGATATCAGTACTGTCGCTCTCCTCCAGGAGTGACACCAAATGATCTATGGCTTGGTTTTCCTTGGGCGTAAGTTCGGTGGTCCCCTGAGGTTTCTGGTACATATTTTTCAAAATAAGTCTACGTGCAAATAATTCCAGGTCTTTAAAACCACTTCCAGACCGCTGCACGCCGATGTACGTCCAAACTTTAACGGTGGATATCATTGTTATGGTAGCAGCTAGCTGCCATAACCCCGGTATCCCCGTCTTCATGCGGCAGCCAGCTTTCTGATAAAAGTGGTCCCTGCAGCGGATTCGCCGCGAGATCACTTTTATCGGTGGCGCGAGAGGGCCCCCCTCCCGCTGCGATCCGGTGCCCTCCGCCGCTTACCAGAGCCGTCGGTAGCGGCGGAGGCGATCGCGTCCTACTCCGTGCTGTGCCTGGAGATGAGTTAGGCTAAGATGGCACCCACTTCTCTCCATGACACTGCTGGGCGGAAGCGACAGGAAAACGTCACTTCCGCCCACGCCTCTTAAAGGCATATTTTTTTCAATGTAATTTTTTTAAATGACTTTTTTTTATTGCATTTTAGTGTAAATATGAGATCTGAGGTCTTTTTGACCCCAGATCTCATATTTAAGAGGTCCCGTCATGCTTTTTTCTATGTAAACATCCCTTGTAATAGGAATAAAGGTGACACAATTTTTTTTTTTTTAAAGTGTTAAAATAAATAAAATAATGTAAAATAAATAATAAAAATAAAAAAAAATTTTAAAAACCCCCCGTCCCGACGAGCTTGCGTGCAGAAGCGAACGCATACGCGAGTAGCACCCGCATATGAAAATGGCGGTCAAACCACACATGTGAGGTATCGCCGTGACCAGTAGAGCGAGAGCAATATTTCTAGCTCTAGACCTCCTCTGTAACGTAAAACATGCAACCTGTAGAATTTTTTAAATGTCGCCTATGGAGATTTTTGAGGGTAAAAGTTTGACACCATTCCACGAGCGGGCTCAATTTTGAAGCGTGACATGTTGGGAATCAGTATACTTGACGTAACATTATATTTCATAATATAAAAAACTTGGGCTAACTTTACTGTTGTCTTATTTTTTTATTGAAAAAAGTGAATTTTTTCCAAAAAAAGTGCGCTTATAAGACCGCTGCGCAAATACGGTGCAAAAAAAAGTATTGCAATGACCGCCATTTTATTCTCTAGGGTGTTAGAAAAAAAACATATATAATGTTTGGGGGTTCTAAGTAATTTTCTAGCAAAAAAAACCTGTTTTAAACATGTAAACACCTTAAATCCAAAACGAGGCTGGTCCTTAAGTGGTTAACTATCTCAAATTTGTCCAAATTTTCATTAGGACAGAAGCCCAGGCCCTGAAGAACCCGTGTTTCAGTGTCTGTGAGTATGTAAGAGGAAAGATTAATGATGTTGAGAGATGTATCGGATCCCCCAGCTATGTCTTGAGATTGAGTTTCCCTAGCTTCACTTGGATCTTGTTGGGAGGTTTGTTTAAAATAGCTTCCACTAAAGGGACAGGTTCTAATCTATCTATCCCCTGTGTGGCTCTCGATCTCGTGACTGGAGGAGAACTGCCACAGGCTCCCTGTGATGATGAAGAAGGAGGAACAGTTAAGCCCGTCACCACAACAGGTGCTCTACCTGTAACCAAAGCAGTTGAAGAAGAACACCCCAGTGCATTATCAGTGTTGGTTTTCTGTCCCTGTGGGCGATTGTCACCTCGATTGGGACGTGGAGCCTTTTTGTTCTTAGGTGGAACCTGTGAAGAAACAGATGACAGACTGGAAGAGGAGTTAGATATGGCAGAATAGTGGTCTTTTGCGTTTACCAAAGCCTCTATTTTTTTTATATTGTTGGCCTCCACTCCATTTGTAAACACGATTCTCCTCAAAGGCACTTCTATCTCTACTAAATTTCCCATCTTTCTTAGTTAGAATGTCTCTATTATAGACCTGCAAGTGCTTTTTGAGTTTGATTTCTCTGTCCACAAAAGATTTCTGTGTTTTGAAAGTTTGTAGCCGTAAACATGTTGCCTCTACATCCACATCTAGAGCCCTAGAACGTTTTTCATATTCCACAATCAATTGCATCATGTCTTTGGAACATGTGTGTAAGATTTGTTCCCATGCAATTTTAAAATCTGAATCCAAACCCTCCAAATTAGGGAAAATCTGGACTCTAATGCCCCGTACACACGGTCGGATTTTCCGATGGAAAATGTGTGATAGGACCTTGTTGTAGGAAATTCCGACCGTGTGTAGGCTCCATCACACATTTTCCATCGGATTTTCCGACACACAAAGTTTGAGAGCAGGATATAAAATTTTCCGACAACAAAATCCGTTGTCGGAAATTCCGATCGTGTGTACACAAATCCGACGGACAAAGTGCTACGCATGCTCAGAATAAATAAAGAGATGAAAGCTATTGGCCACTGCCCCGTTTATAGTCCCGACATACGTGTTTTTCGTCACCGCGTTTAGAACGATCGGATTTTCCGACAACTTTGTGTGACCGTGTGTATGCAAGACAAGTTTAAGCCAACATCCGTCGGAAAAAATCCATGGATTTTGTTGTCAGGATGTCCAAACAAAGTCCGACCGTGTGTACGGGGCATAAGTCCCAAAGGATTAATATCCTCTTTGATATAGTCCTGGAAGGACTTGATGTGCCAAAACATGGATGATTTCTTTTCAAGGGCTTTAGTGAGTTTAAGAAACAAAATGTTGACCTCAAAATCTATTTGCTCATTGTTCCCAAAATCTTTGAGATATCCAGACATGAGAATATCCCAGTCACTGCCTGTAAAGTTAGCCATGGCAAAGAACCTGTAGTACCCCCTCGCAAAGAATATATGTGAAATTCTCAGAGGAGAAAGAAAAATGTGACAAAAGAGTAAATAATTTATAAAGTATATAAATGTGTGAATACAAAAAAAGGTTGTTGAATAACTAGATTCCTCTGTCAGAAGAAATGGGAACTAGTATTTGCTACAAAATATAAATAGAAAAAGGAATCTGACAGAGAAACCTAGATAGGGGTGTGCCATATCCCGTAATAGCTAGAACAAAAGAAAAATACCCCTAGATATGGGACTTTTGGAGGCACTTCCACAAACCAAAAATTATGTATAAATCATTTATTTTAACAATAACAATATCAAAGATAGAAAAATGTAAAAGTGTATGGATGCATTTAAACATGAAATACAAAATGGAAACCAGTCAGATGGTAAATAAACATATCTCCTTGAACCGACGCATTTCAGAGAAAACAGTTCCTTCGTCAGGGTTCTTTATGGAGAGAAGATATCTGGGGGTACGTAAAGTATCAATGATTAATAATCAATATAAGTACAATTTCTATCCCAGATCGATTACATCAAAAAAGGTCACTTACATTGTATTCCTTGATAGAACAACTAAGCATCCACAGAGTTAAAAATAGGAGATATGCATCCTCGCATCCAGCTCCCCACATGCAGTACCCCAATGGTTTAGCTCATAATATATATGAGCAACAAACGAGACATGCCAAGGGGGACTGAAGGTAGTCCCCAAATAGCATCCAAGGGACGCCGCGTCCTGGCCTGGGTGCAGCTCCTGTATGTGAGCTGGGGTCCAAGGTGCAAACCTAAGAATAGGAACACAAGAAAGTAACAGGGCTAGGCACAGGAAAGGAGCAATCTATAATGGATATAAAATGCTGTGCAGAGAATAGAGACCTACCTATAGGTAAGAAAATCTGCATATACCGGCAGGTGGGATGGTCAAAATCAATGGCATGGAGGATGTGAGGGAGACCTCCCCAACAACACTGTGATGTTCACATATTTAAGCAGGGAAGTCACATGAATGCATAAAGAAGAGGAAGGAAAAACAAAACCAAGACCAGTCTATTAGTACATTGGTCAGAAAAATGCCCATCATTGTTTGAGTAAAAAAAAAGGGAGAAATGTCATTAACTAAACTCTAGCCAAGATTACCTCAGACCATCTTCACCAAAGCCATAGTGGATAATGAAAAGACAAGGCTATTTAAAGTCCTTCTAGTAAGCCCTGGCTGATTTTACATTGAAATCAGCTGGGAGAGAGTGCCTGGATCAGAGGTTCATGACGGGCCCCCTGAGACTCGGCCTCGCCCCGCCTCCACACCGCGCAGACGCTGGCAACGTCCCACGCATGCGCGAAAACCAGATTGGAACGCACGGGGGAAGAACGTCATCCGGCCGCGCCGCGGAGAGGCGCTCCGCGGACGAGTCCCACCGTCATGGCAACCTACCCTGGAGACAATCAAAGGACTGATCCATGGCTAAGGGGGAATGGATGCCAGGGAGAAAAGGCAGCCTCTCACCAAACATCCTAAAGAAGGATGTCTTTGCCGTGCTGGGCGCACAGACATAAATGGATACTCCATTGGCACGTCTATAGGAGGGAAGGGGAAAAAGATTTTTTTCCTATAGAGAAAGAATAGGGGGAAATAATTTTTGGTTATTCAAATGAAGACATAAATAGATAAATAGCACCGATCTAATGCAAATGTCCTCAGAAGAGAAAAGGGGGGGGGGTACAACAACAAATAATATCCCCCACTATTGGAAGCCCCCTGCTGGATATATATATAGCAACACCCCAACCACGAAGTTCAAAAAATTATATCTCCAAAACTGAGCAGTACGTGTAGAAAACAGATGCGAGGAAGCATGTACAGGGGCAAGGCATGGCAATAAGTATGTGACAAATGGAAACACCAAACAAAAAAAGGCCTATATAAATATATGTACACAAATCATACTACTTCATATTGAAGTGAAGGTCTAAGAGAGATAAACAGAACAAAATTAGAAAAAGAAAAAAAAAAAACACAATGGTATGAGTAGATCCAAAATGATATGAGAAATGATGGAAATTTGGCACTGACCGAACACCAACAAATAAAATAAAAGCAGAGGGGGTAAAACTATTTCTCCATACCTCCTGAATTAAAGCCCTCCAAAAATGGCCTAAAGCAGACTGCATCGTTTAGCCCTGGGGATTTTGTAGCTTTTAAATTATAGATCCAAAGCAGTTCGAGCTGGAGGAGACTTTTGTTCCAGTCCCCCCCCTCGAACTCGGGTGTACCCAATCAAGGATCAGAAATTTGATCCTTGTGAAGATCCCATGGTGTACCAGGGAGGTGTGTCTCCCCAGGGGCAGGTCGGGGTCATATGTCTTCATGCTCCGAATGTGCTGGTATGCTCTATGCCAGAATTCGAGCTTCGTGTTCCCGACATAGAAGCACCCACAGTCACATAGGAGCATGTATAACACCCCTGGGGTTTTACAATTAGCAAAGTGCTTGGCCTTGAAAACACTCCCATCTGGCAAAATAGGGTTTTTATCAGTTTGCATGAACTTGCAGTACCCACATGCTCCACACATGTAGGTACCTTTGTACTTACAGTGTTCTATGTCTTTGTCCCCCTTAAATTCACTTCTTACTAGTCTAGAAGAGATGGACGTAGCCTTTTTAAAGGTGAAGAGTGGACTCTCAGGGAGAAATCTGCCTAGATTGGGGCCCATAGTTAGTACATGCCAGAATTTTGAAACAATTTGCCTCAACTCTGCATGTTGATTGCAATATTTAGTAACGATCTGAAGAGGGTTTTCTTGACTGGGCTGTTTTTGTGAATAAATAAGCTTGTCATATGTGAATGATGTAGCCCGTTTAAAGGCTTTTTTTAGGGATGTATGCGAGTATCCCCTAAGGAGGAGTCTCTCACGTAAAAAATTGTTGGCCTCAATCTTGAAAGTCTCATCATTGGTAGTTTCTTCGTACCCTCAGGTACTGACTGTGCGGTATAGATCTAATTAGACTCCAGGGGTGGAAACTCGAGGCGTGTAATATGGTGTTCCCCGCAGTAGCCTTACGAAAAAGGCCGCTGCAGAGAGCACCATCCCAACCCCTCGAGACCAGCACATACAAAAAGGAGATCTCATTGAGATCAAAGGCCATGGTGAAAGTGAGATTAAATTGATTTTTGTTGATATTCAGCGAAGACGAGGTCCCATTGAAAAACCGACATGTGTCCAAGAAAATAATCTCTACATGGGGGGGGTGGATTTCAATGATCAAATGATTCAGCCCTTTTTGTCAATAAGGAGGTCCCGATTCTGGTACAAGAAGGTAGCAATTTATCTCATCCATTTGGCTGTTTACACTTCCTACATAGTCTACACAAAATCCACAGAAAGCCCCGCCCCCTTCCTAAAATTCATAGAAGTAGTAGTCACGTCCCTCATCTATCAACAAAGACGCCCCTCCCCCAGAAGACCTTTGATCTGATGCTGTTAGCCGACTTCATGAATGCCACTTCCTGTACAACATTCCACCATCGGAAGCAGGCTGAAGATGGCAAAAAAGATGTTACGTGTGCAGCAGAAGAGGTTTTCGAAAAGATACCAGCTTCCATTGTCCCGAGTGTCCCTCCCAACCTGGCCTTTGCATTGGTGAATGCTTCGAACTTTATCATACATCCCTAAAATATTAGCCTATATTTTCCCCATTTTCATCATCTGTGCTGACCATTTTCCATGCTTCCCCAAATAACCATGCCACTGCCTTCCACATGAACTGACCCTGGCCTGTTTTGTGACTATGTCTCTGCCCACCGTTTGGACTTCTTGCACGTGAACTGACTCTGGCCTGTTTTGTGACTATGTCCCTGCCTACCATTTGGACTGCTTCCACTTGAACTGACCCTGGTCTGTTTTGTGACTATGCTTCTGCCTACCGCTTGGACTGCTTGCACGTGAACTGATCCTGGCCTGTTTTATGGACTATGCTTTTGCCTACTGCTTGGACTGATCTGTTGCCCTGCTACTGTAGTACACAGGGGTCTCACATATGTAAGGGGCTCCAGAATAGTTTTTCCGGATGGAGAAAACAATTTTTTTTGTTTTCTCCTGGTATTGTCATTTCCAGACTAGGGTCTGGAGTCCGGAGGCTTCATAGAGATTTGGGTGGGTTGAAGCATATACCCCCTGTGCCCCTGGGCACAGGTCTTACCCGATTGCGGCCCTCAGCCTGCTGCTGACTTACTGCCATCATGCCTTTGCCTGCCGCATGAACGGACCACACCTCTGCCTGCTACCTGGATTGTGCAAATAATTAGCTGTAGCAAGAGGCAGTATGTTTATGAAGGGCTGGAGAGCGGTACAATAATGAGTGTCTGCAGGTAACAGTGTACCAGGACCAATATTATGGCTGTGCTGGCTGTCTCTGCCTGGACAATTCCTATGGACAAATGCTTTGGCTGTGCTGACAATATCCTTGTGCTGACTATAGACAATAGTCCTGCCTGCTGCCTGGATAATTACTATTGCTGTCGCTAAGCACATCCCTGACTATTGCCTGGACCAGTGCTCTCTTCTGTGGACATTACTAAAAGCAGGTAATACTTTTTTTTTACCGTTTCCACAATAGAATTTATTTTGGATTGTAATTCTTGGTATGTACATGCTATGTGCTAGAAATATGAAGGGCCTTCAAAAATGATAGGTTGCTAGGAAATTATCTATGTAATGTATGCTCCTAGAACGCCTGATGGTGCTACTTGGATGTTGGGCCTCTGTATGTGGCCAAGAAGTGTAAAAGTCTCACACATGTGGTACCCCCATACTCAGGAGGAGTAGCAGAATGTATTTTGGGGTGTCATTTTTGCTATGTGTTGGAAATATCTTATAAATGGACAACTTTGTGTAAAAAAAAAATGCGTTATTTTATTTTATTTCCACATTTTCCAAAAACTTCTGGAAAAAAAATAAAGGTTCAAAAGACTCATTATGCCTCATAGATTATACGTTGGGGTGTTTGCTTTCCAAAATGGGGTCATTTTGTGGGCAATTCCATTGTCCTGGTGCTCCAGGGCCTTCAAAAGTGTAATAGGTGGTTGAGAAATGAGATGTGCAATTTATGCTCGTAGATCGCCTGATGGTGCTACTTCAATGTTGGGCCTCTGTATGTGGCCAGGCTGTGTAAAAGTCCCACACATGTGGTATCGCCAAACTCAGAAAGAGTAGCAGAATGTATTTTGGGATTTCATTTTTGCTATGTATTTGCTATGTGTTGGAAATATCTTATAAGTGGACAACTTTGTGTAAAAAAAATGCGTTTTTATTTTATTTCCACATTTTCCAAAAACTTCTGGAAAAAAAATAACGGTTCAAAAGACTCATTATGCCTCATAGATTATACGTTGGGGTGTTTGCTTTCCAAAATAGGGTCGTTTTGTGGCCCTGGTGCTCCAGGGCCTTCAAAATTGTAATAGGTGGTTGGGAAATGAGATGCACAATTTATGCTCGTAGATCGCCTGATGGTGCTACTTCAATGTTGGGCCTTTGTATGTGGCCAGGCTGTGTAAAAGTCCCACACATGTGGTATCCCCATACTCAGGAGGAGTAGCAGAATGTATTTTGGGGTGTAATCTGTTGTATGTACATGCTATGTGAGAGAAATAACCAGTTAATTTGACAAAAAAAAAAAAAAATCTTCCTTTTGCAGAGAAGAATTGTGGGAAAAAATTACAACTTAAAAAAGTCACCATGCTACTTACTTAATACCTTGGAATGTCTACTTTCTAAAAAGGGGTCATTTGGGGGGTATTTGTACATTTCTGACTTGTTAGTACCTCAAGAAATGAGATTCACCTGATGTACTGAAGGCCTGATCAGATGTTTTCAATTTTCAGTGATTGGCACCATAGTTTGTAGACTCTATAACTTTCACAAAGACCAAATAATATACACTAATTTTGGTTATTTTTTACCAAAGATATATAGCAGTATAAATTTTGGCCAAAATTTATGAAGAAAAATTACTAATTTGCTAAATGTTATGATAAAAACAAAGAAAAAGGCAATATTTCACAAAATGTACGTTTTTTTTTTTTATTTATAGCACAAAAAATTAAAAACCCATTAGTGATTAAATACCACCAAAAGAAAGCTCTATTTGTGTGAAAAAAAGGACACAAATTTCATTTGGGTACAGTGTTGCATGACTTTGTAATTGTCATTCAAAGTGTGAGAGCACCGAAAGCTGAAAATTGGTCTGGGCAGGAAGGGGGTTTAAGTGCCCTGTATTGAGGTGGTTAAATAGCCCGTTTGGTGCCAGCATCTGTCACAGGTGCACACAATCCCCGGCCCGCACATGGCACGTATGCGTGAGCGAGTATGCGCATGCACTTATGCATTAGCCAGGCCACTGAGCATGCTGGGAGAGAGTATATATTTGGGGGAAGTCAGGTGATTGGGGTCCTCCCATCCAAACTTTGGTCTGATGTGGATGTGTGAGGAACAGCTACGTTGGGTGAGGCCTGGAGTCTAAGGCCTGGCCATGTGCTTCAGGCTCTACCAGAGAGCGCCTTTTTTCTGCCCGGGGGCATGGGAGAGGCTCTGTCAGAGAGAGAGAGAGAGACACTTTTTTTGCCTGAAGGCATGAGGAAAGAGATGGCATTCTGAGATGAAGTACCAAAGGGTTACTCTTCATGATCCAGAGACTGTGGATAGGCTAGGAAAGTGTCAAGGGGAACTCATCCAAGGAAACCCAGCACTGTATTGTGAGTTTTTGGTTGCTATAGGAGACAGCTGTTGCTATGTAGGTACAGGACGTTGGGTGCAGGCCTAAAGCTCTTTGTCCTGTATTGCTGTCTACCTGGCTGTTTTGTTTATGGAGTCTGCTGATCTGTCTGCCTACTGTCCTAGGGTGTCCTGTGCCCTAACCCTCTCTCCCACATTTTTCTGTTGTGAACAGTAAACTCACTTTTGTTCATCCTAAAAGTGACTGGCGCCCATCTTTTCTGCTACCGTCCACACCCACCATGCCTAAGAACCAATGGGGGTCAGGGTCCAGGGGGCGCTACACATAACATACATGAAGGTAGAAAAAATCCTTTAGGCTTTACAACTACTGAACATTTTGCAACTTCTGAGTACTTTGAGTTATTTTGCAAGATGAAAGACAACAAAGTGCACCTTTCCAGTTGCTAAACCTTGCAATGAAGGCAGAAGGCAGAAGGACATCAGTGCACCTTTCCAGTTGCTAAACCTTGCAATGAAGGCAGAAGGACAATACTCTGCTTGCTTTATTTGCTCAGGAATATGAAAGACATAAAATACAATTTTTATGTTTTATAATAAACAGATTCAATAGAGGATTAGAAAATATGCATGTAAACTAATGAACTGTTTTTAAAGGGAAGGTCTTCTATGGCATTAGGTCTTCATGGTACAGGGTTGACCAATGTCAGACTGACATAGCTAAATGCATACTGCATCTAGCGATGCAAAAATGGATGTTTTTAGGGGCAGTGTACCTTAGTGATGTGGTTCTGTAACCCAGAAAAGGGTAAACACTTCTAATGTTAAATGCAGCTGAATCAAAAACCTCCCCACTTAAAACTTTGGTTCAATATAAAAAAATTATATCTGTCTATGTGAGCCATAAAATATTTTTTCTACCATTTGGTTGTCTTTCTTCTTCAAGTTTCCCAATTTTCCTCATACAAGCTGCTAACAGTTTTCTTTTCCAGTGTTGAGATATATGAAAAAAAAAAAAATTGCAGGGACATCTGGCACACTTCCTTTCCCTCCCATCAGCAAACATTCTCCTGACTGCTTTCTACAATACTTTTCTTAGCAACGCTCTCCAGAAAAGATCTGTGATCGTTCCTTCACTAAAGTTATGGAACCCAGAGATTATGACCCAGAACTTAATTTGCCACCAAGGTACAGCAAAACGGAAAATGGACAACAAGAGATGGAGTTTCTGAATATCCCCAGACAACAGATTCGGTCCACTGTGATAACGATTTCTCCAGCAGCTCCTGAAGATCCCCCTGTAAAAGACCACCTAATCTTGTCACTGTTCAATGCCATATACATGAACTGTTTCTGCCTTGGCTTTCTTGCCCTTGTGTTTTCCATCAAGGTAAGACTTATTGTGCCAGGGATTGCCATCCTGCTAGGCATTAAGGACCTCATATGCAGCTCCTAATTGCTCCACATGGCCCCTTTTTACAGAAGGGCCACGAGAGATGGTTAGGGGGAATTGTAGGTTCAATAGCAGCACTTTTACCTTGATAAAAAAAAACAATGGGAAATGCTGTTTATGGAATATGTTGGAAGAGGAATATACACTATATTGTCAAAAGTATTGGGAAGCCTGCCTTTACACACCCATGAACTTTAATGGCATCCCAGTCTTAGTCCGTAGGGTTCAATGATGATTTGGCCCACCCTTTGCATCTATAACAGCTTCAACTCTGTTTGCAGCATTGAATACCTTTTGGATGAATTAGAGCGGAGACTGCAAGCCAGGCCTTCTCGTCCAACTTCAATGCCTGACCTCACAAATGTGCTTCTGGAAGAAAGGTCAAACATTCCCATAGACACACTCCTAAACCTTGTAGACAGCCTTTCCAGAAGAGTTGAAGCTGTTGTAGCTGCAAAGGGTGGATCAGCCCAACATTGAACCCTACAGATTAAGACTGGGATGCCATTAAAGTTCATGTGCATGTAAAGGCATGCGTCCCAATACTTTTGACAATATAGTGTATTTTGATGAGGAGGCCTTTGATCTTAATGCCATCCAGTGACGCATGGGTGCAACAGGGCAGACATTAGTGGCTGTAACGGTCAGATACAGACAAAGCAGTAATAAAAATTATTTATTAATCTGGTCTTACTTGCCCATAATAGGACACAGGGAAAAGCTGTAGAGCTTTGTGAATCTAAGAGGGCAGCATGTCGTCCCTATTCTACAAAAAGAACATTGATGCTTTATGCTCACACTGTCACGAAACATAATGTATTCTGATAACTGTGATACATGGAGCAATGGTATGCAGTATATGAATTTATTTTCCTATATCACACACCTTTTTGTCTGTTTGTCTCCACATTTACATGCAGACTAGGCTGTCCAACATAAGTGATAAGACAGAGGCTGAGATAAACTACAGCACCGTCAGCTGTGATTATGAGGGTTACCCGTAATTTCCATATTTTCAATTTTCTGTTTAATTACAAAAAGCAAAAGTTACTTAAACAAAATGTCTTATTTTACTACACTTTATTCTCCATTCACACTTGTGCGAATTGTAATGCGACTTTGGACATGACAATTCTCATGACAAGCCGCATCCCATTCTTTTTAATGGCACCCGTTCAGAGCCTTAAAGTTGCAGTGATTTTGAAAAGGTGCCTGCACTTCTTTGAAGCGACTATTGATTATTATCATCATTATTATACAGGATTTATATAGTGCCAACAGTTTTCGCAGAGCTTTACAACATGATAGCAGACAGTACAGTTACAATACAATTCAATACAGGAAGAAACAGAGAGCCCTGCTCGCTAGAGCTTACAATCTAGTTGATGCGACTTAGGTCCAGAGAGTGTAAAGTAGGAACAAAGTCGTGCTGGAAATTGTGAGACTTTGGATTCGCGTACGTGTGAATAGAGCCTTAGAGAGGGTTTAAACCCAAAAGCACAAATGCATTATACTGTAGCCTATTAATTCTTAGATGTTGTGGCTGAATTAGTTCTATTTTTTTTATTTTCACCTAGTGACCCTGCCAGTAAGTCTTTAATTTTTCAATTTCCTTTAAACACCTCAATACTGGGCACTTTCACCCCCTTACTTCTCAGACCAATTTTCAGCTTTCTGTGCTCTTGCACTTTGAATGACAATTACTCAGTCATGATACACTGTACCCAAATGATGTTTTAAGAGAAATCCAATAAAATCAAATTTCATCATAAATTTAGGCCAGAATGTATTCTGCTACATGTCTTTGGTAAAAAACAAATCATAATAAGTGTATAATAGGTTTGTGTGAAAGTTATAGAGTCTACAAGCTATGCTACGTATCATTGAAAATTGATCAATGCGGATGTACTGACTGCCTATCTCATTTCTTGAGGCCCTAAAATGGCAGGACAGTACAAATAACCCCCAAATGACCCCTTTTTGTAAAGATGACAGTCCAAGGTATTTAGTGAGAGGCATAGTGAGTTTTTTGAAGTTGCAATTCTTTGCCCACAATTGTTTGGGAAATGAAAAAAAAAATGTATCCACAAAATTGTCATTTTAACAAGTTATTTCTCACACATGGCATAGATAAACTTGCAATTACACCCCAAAATGTATTCTGCTCCTCCTCCTGGTATGGCGATACCACATGTGTGAGACTTTTCCACAGCCTGGCCACATACAGAGGCCCAACATGCAGGGAGCACTGTCAGGTGTTCTAGGGACATAAATTACACATTTAGTTTTCTGAATACCTATCACATTTTTTAAGGCCCTGGAGCACCAGGACAATGGAATTACCCACAAAATGACCCCATTTTGGAAAGCAAACACAATGTATATTCTAGGAGGCATAGTGAGTGTTTTGAACATGTCATTTTTTTCCACACATTTTTGGAAAATTTTGAAAGAAAATGAAAACGTATTTTTTTTTTACACAAAGTTGTCAATTTATAAGATATTTCTAACACACAGCATGTACATAGCAAAAAGTAAGGCCCCAAAATAAATTCTGCTACTCCTCCTGAGTATGGTGATACCACATGTGTGAGACTTTTACACAGCCTAGCCACATACAGAGGCCCAACATGCAGAGAGCACCATCAGGCATTCTAAAGGCATAAATTACACATTTAACCACTTCAGCCCTGGAAGGTTTTGCCCCCTTAATGACCAGGCCATTTTTTGCGATACAGAACTGTGTCTCTTTAACTGACAATTGCGCAGGCGTGCGATACCTGTCCTTTTTTTCTCCACAAAAAGAGCTTTCTTTTGGTGGTATTTGGTCACCTCTGCGGTTATTATTTTTTGCACTATAAACAAACAGAAAAAAGACTCTATTTTGAAAAAAAAAAAACCAATATTTTTAACTTTCTGCTATAATACACATTCAAAAAAAAAATATAAAAAAACGAATGTATTCATCAGTTTAGGCCAATATGTATTCTGCTACATATTTTTGGTAAAAAAAAAAAAATCGCAATGAGCATATATTGAGTGGTTTGCGCAAAAGTTATAGTGTCTACAAAATAGGGGATAGTTTTTTGGACTTTTATTTATTTATGACGGTGATCTGTTATTTTTTAGCAGGATTGCGACATTGCGGTGGACAAATCGGACGCCAAGTGACACTTTTTGGGGACCAGTGACATTATTACATTGATCAGTGCTATAAAAATGCGCTGATCAATGTATAATTGACACTGGCAGGGAAGGGGTTAACACTAGGGGGCAATCAAGGTTAACTGTGTTCCCTGGGTGTGTTCTTTGGGCTGCCTGGGACAACAAAGAGATTGCTGTTCCTGATCACTAGGAACAGCAGATTTTAGTGCTGTCCCCTGTCAGAAGGAGGATCCGCTTTATTTACATAGGCAGATCCCGTTCTGCCTCTCCTCACCGTGATCGCGGGTGGCTGGCGGACATCGAGTCCACCCGCGGGCGCGCTCCTGCAGCGTGCAGTTTAACATGCACAGACCGACGTATGGGTACGTTGTTTTGCGCAGGAGAGCCGACCTGCCACAGTATATGTACTGTGGCTGGTCGGCAAATGGTTAATTTACTGATGACCTATCACATTTATGAAGACCCTGGAGCACCAGGAAAATGGAATTCCCCTCCAAATGACCCGATTTTATCTGGTTAGCTTCACTCAAAAGGAGGAAATACTACGCTTAGCACGCAACCATGCTTATTTGGAACACGAAGGAGCTTGCATCCAGTTGTTCCAAGACCTATCTGCTATTACCCTGCAGCACAGGAGGGATCTACGCCCACTCCTGCAAGTCCTGCGGGAAAGACATCTCCCTTATATATGGAAATTCCTGTTCTGTCTACAAGCGACTAATGGAAATCGCACAGCGTTACTGCTGACCCCGGCAGACCTCCAACATTTCTGTGACACCCTGGGCATTCCAGTAGTTCCTGTTCCAGACTGGTATGGTGCGTTCCTGCAATCGGAGCCATGGATCTCCACCCACCATGGTGACACCCAGAGGTCGCAAAGAAGCAGACAACGCCGCCGCAGGCCCTCGGCTAACTCTCCACCAAGACGTCGTGGAGATATGGAAACAGATGAAAGCCCATGAGTCTCTTCATCATCTGCTCATCATAAGACTGATCATTGAGCGCGCAGACTTCGGTATGGTGAGCTGACCCTTACACCCATTGAGTTACACTGACTTGAGATATGAATTGGAATGCTACTCCTGATTCCTAGCATGTGGCAAGTGATTGGTAAGGAACTGTTGGGGTTTGACATTTGCACATGATTTTTCCCTTACGCTGATAGGTGCCTCACATTGTGCTGTTACTGGAACTTTGGATGTCCTCCACCATGCTTTGGGGAATGCACTAGATCAGGCATTACTGCACCCTGGGTGTATGACATGTGATCTTGTGTGGAGCCTTGAACCAGTTGAGAACAGAGGTAGGTTCTCATCTCCAAAGACCCTGCAGTCTCTACGTAATGCCCCAGGCTTTTGTCAAATGAGGAAGAGAACACCTTCATACAAGGCTGCAGGTGAGCCTTGGGAAGATGCGTGTTCTCCCCACAACACTACACTGAGACGCGTGGCAACCCTTGGACAGATATTGCACAAACTGGCAAAATGTCCTGCTCTCTTTCATGTTCACGCTTGCCTTTTAATACGTCTGAGTCACTAGTCATCTCTGCAGGGAAACGGGTATGTTAAGCACTCGATAATTGCCATAGTGGCAGTAACGCTGGACATTAAGTTGTACCCCCACCCTCCCTCCACCCCCTCTTTTTTTTTATCCCCCATTGCTGATCCAGAGAAGCCCGGAGTGGGACACAGGCTTAATACAGGGCTGACATGACATGGGAGTCGAGGAAACTGGCAAGGATAGGGGGTTAATAGAATTGGAGGGTGTAGACTATAGGAAAGGGGGGTGGTTAGGTTTAGTGTACCCGGAGGGGGTAGGAGGAGCTAAGGGCCTTTGCTCAGTCTCTTGCCACTGGATGAGGAAGCAGCTGCAGCGTGTGTCTCTCTCCCTTCAGCATGGCAAGCATGGAGGAATTTCTTCTTCAACTGAGGTCCGCAGCTGCTTCTCACGGCCTGAATGGCTCCACAGACAGATCGAGGTGATTACCGAGGAGGATTCACCGGTGGCAGGTACATCTGGGGCATGGCGCGCTCGGAGGTCCAGGCCTCCGGAACGCTTTTCACCCCCCTCCTCCCCCCGAGCTTTGCGCCAATTAGGGAGCCCACCCATGGTGGACCCTCCGGGAGCATCGGCTCTGCCATCCACTCCGGCGGCCGGTGCGAGCACCGGGAGGAATCCCCGACGCCGGCGGAGCTCATCTGGCGGTGGCCGAGGTGCGGTATCTCCGCCAGTCCCGCTAGCCCGCCGCGGGAGATGGGAGCACATGGCCAGCTCACTTAATGTGGCCCCTTCTAGGGAGTTGGCCCAGCGTGGGAAAGGTTGCCATGCGGGGACCGGTCAGACGGTGCGAGCGATCGGTGTCCCCCTGTCCAACATACAAGATGGTCGGTCCCTTAGGTCGGGGAGCGGAGCTAGTCGGGCACCCTCATTATCCCCCTTGGCAGCAGGCCCCAGCAGGAGAAGCGCTGGAAGCGCGGGAGTGAGGCGCAGCGCGGGGGCGGGTTCCAGACCCGTGCCTGTGGCCTCAGCGGTTACGATCCCGGATACAGCGGGTCAACCGAATGCGACTTTCTCCCGGTCAGAGGGGGAGTTGTCTAGCTCCGAGGACGAAAGGCCGGTTCGGGTAGCAGCGGTGGAGACCGGACGCGCGGCTGTGGGACCCCTTCCTGTGCAGCCTGGTGAGTCCAATCTTAACACTCTATCTCCCTTGCAGGTGGTCTTGGGTGGTTTATTGGGTTTGAGGGAGGGGGGCAGTGGGGGGCAGGGTGCATCCCCTCCCCCGCCGGTATTGGCAAGCGCACTCCCTCCTCAGGCAGCAACCCAAGGGGCTGCAGCGTTAGGAGCGGGGTCTGATTTACAAACTCTCCTGTCGGGTTTGCGCTCGCTGGTTCAACGTTTTGATGGGGTTTCAGTTGCCTCTTCTCCTGTGCGGGGGTTCCAGTTCCGGGGACAGGCGAGGGGTTGTCTACTGTGGAGGGAGAAAAGGGTGGGGTGCAGGAGGGGTCAGTGAGTGTTGACAAGCCCGCGATGAGTAAGGAATCAGGTAAAGCAGTTGACACGGTACGTTTGGCGGACGCAGCCAAGTGTGAAGTGTATGTTTACTTCGAAGGTCCTTTGGGGGCCCATCTCAAGACGGAGGTGCGGGAAAAAATCTGGAAAGGTGAGTACGTGGAGATTTTTTCTTTACTGCCGCTTGAAAAATTTAATTTAGACAGGGTTAAGCCGGACGAGTCCAAGAAGGATGAAGAAGAAAAGCGTAGGTATCGCCTTATTCCACGATCCTTTGCCAATTGGCTCCAAGCGTTCGCTATTTTAGCAAGTGTGATTGGAGAAAAACAACCAGAGTGCTGCTCTGCACTTTTTTGTTACTTGGACGCAATTGGCGAAGCTCAAAGGGTGTATGGGGGTCAGGCTTGGCTCCGATATGACGAGCAATTTCATCAGAGGAAGGCGGTTCACCCCCCCATACGCTGGGACCATAAAGACATCAGCTTGTGGATGAAGCTGATGTCTGTGGCTCGGCCTGCTTCTACGTTATTTCCAGGCAGGGTCGGAGGTGCAGATACCCCGAGACAGCCGTCCCCAAAAGTTAAAGGGGTGTGTTGGCAATTTAATGAGGGGGCCTGTAGGTATGGAAGCGGTTGTCGTTTCAAGCATGAATGCTCAGGCTGTGAAGGTGGGAGCATGTTATCCCGATGTTTTGAAGAGGTAAAGGCAAGCTTGGGGATTCTTCAGGAAAGAGGGAGGACTCCGGTGAGGGTGGAAAAGATGCGTCCCTTTCTAAATAGATATCCAGATCGGGCGGCTGCCCGGTTGTTGGAGTCGGGTTTTTCTGAGGGTTTTCATATTCCATGTGCGTTGAAAAATATTCCTCCTGAAGCCAGGAATTTGCGGTCGGCTTTTGAACATCCTGGGGTAGTATTTGAGAAGCTAGCAGAAGAGGTGGCGTTGGGTCGGATGAGCGGCCCTTTTCCATTCCTCCGTAGGGCAGACCTGGTGGTTTCTCCCTTGGGGGTGGTACCCAAGAAGGAGCCGGGTAAATTCAGGTTGATTCATCACTTGTCTTTTCCAAAGGGGGGTCTGTCAATGACGCCATTGATCCTGACGCATGCTCTGTGTCATATACATTGTTCGATGCAGCGGTTAATTGGGTTTGGTGCTATGGCCGGGGGGCCCTCATGGCGAAGATTGATGTTGAGGCGGCTTTTCGGTTACTTCCGGTTTACCCTGACAGTTTTTACCTTTTGGGCTGCCAATGGGAGGAGGAATATTATGTCGATCGGTGCCTGCCAATGGGCTGTTCTATCTCATGCTCACTGTTTGAGACTTTCAGTTCATTTGTGAAATGGGTTGTACGCGATGTGTCGGGAATTAATTCCATCATTCACTCTCGACGATTTTTTGTGTGTCGGGCCTCCTTCGTCTAAGGTGTGCGAGAATTTGCTGGCTACCCTTCAGCACATTTTGGCGCATTTTGGAATACCATTGGCTCCGGATAAAACGGTGAGTCCAGTCACTGAACTCAGTTTCCTAGGTATTGTGATTGATTCCCGGGCCATGGAATGCCGATTACCGGAGGACAAACTGCTGGTCCTTCAGGCGGAGATTCGATGTGTGCTGGGTAAGCGCAAAATTCAGCTGCGTCAGTTGCAATCACTGTTGGGGAAGCTGAATTTTGCTTGCAGGATTTTGCCCATGGGGCGTGTGTCTTGTCGCCGCTTGTCTGCGGCGACGGCAGGTGTCTCATCCCTGATACATTACATCACGCTGAGGCGGGAGCACAGGGAGGACCTGCGCATTTGGCATGCCTTCCTGGATTCCTATAATGGCAGGGCTTTGTGGATGGAGGGCCCCGTTAGTAATTTTTTTGACCTGTAATTCTATACCGATGCGGCTGGGTCATCTGGCTTCGGGGCTTTCCTGGGGGGCTAGTGGTGTGCTGAGCGGTGGCCAGAGGAGTGGCGTAAGGCAGGTTTCCTCAGAAATTTGGTCTTGTTAGAGCTATTTCCAGTTATCGTGGCAGTGGAAATTTGGGGGAGGTTTTCCGGAAACGGAAAATAAGATTGCACTGCGATAACATGGGGGTAGTTCAGGTCATTAATCAAGTGACGGACTTTTCAATGCCAGTGGTGTGTTTGTTGCGGCACCTGGTGTTGCGTTGTTTGCAGTTTAATGTTTTTCTGCACGCCGTGCATATTCCTGGCACATCTAACACTGTTGCTGATGCTTTGTCAGTGGGACAGATTTTGGGCGGTGGCACCTGCAGCAGAGCAGCACGGGAATCCCTGTCCTCCGGAGTTGTGGCAAATACCGTTGGAATCATCACGGATTTGATCAGGAAGTCGGTTTGTGCGAGTACATGGGCAGCATACGCTAAAGTTTGGCGGGAATGGTGTGGGTTGCTGGGACGGGTGGACAGTGGAGTTGGAGTAGGAAGAGTGACAGCCTTATTGTACTTCATTGGGTTGAATTTTGAACGAGGGGTGTCAGCCTCAGCTATGGATCGCAAAGTGGCGGGGTTGGCGTTCTGGTTTAAAATGACGGAGGGACTTCCGGTTCCGGCGCCACATGAGGAGGAGGTGAGCAGCTCCAGCTCCCGCACAGCTCCTCACAAAACCGGCATTTAAGCCAGCCACAGCACCGGGGAAACTCCCCACAGCCTCCGCTCCATCCCTGGCAGGCATGGACCGCTTCGTGGAGCGATCATACGCTCGGGCGCTGTCATCGCCCCCCTCCACAGCTCCGCCGGCGGGAGACACCGCGGCCGAAACAGCCAAGATGGCGGCCGCTCCGGATTTAACAGAGCGGCCTCAGCAGCAGACACAACCTCCCCCTGCCCCAGCTGTGACAGACACCGACCCCACATCCCCTGCCAACATTGCCCAGGCTGTAGTTCAACTACTGGGGCCATCTCTTACAGCCACTGTGGTCGCAGCGGTACACAGAGGGCTGGAACAGCTACATATAGAAATCCAGGCTCAGGCCCAGCGCATCACCCAGGCGGAGGAAAGGATTTCAATATTAGAAGATGATTGCACTGCCTCATCTGCAGCTCTTGCACGCATTAATGCTTCACAGAGAGACATATGGGACAAACTCGACGATTTGGAAAATCGCTCAAGAAGAAACAATCTGCGTATCATTGGCTTACCAGAGTCGATCCCAGCCTCCCACCTTACAAATATCTGTGCGAAAACCATCCCAGAGCAACTTGGCCTCCGCATACCGTGCACGATTGAACGAGCACAACGCATGGGTCAATACTCTGACACACGCGCTAAACCTCGACATGTGATAGTGAAGTACTTAAACTACGCCGACAAAAACGCCATAATGCAAAAATTTCGTCGCACACGCTCACTGGTGGTAGATGGCGCGAAACTGCTACTTTTCGCGGACTATTCCATAGAGGTAATGAAACAACGCAAAGCATTCTCCTCGGTATGCTCCACTCTGCACCACAATCAGATCCGATTCTCCCTAGCATATCCAGCTGTCCTCCGCGTTCAAACGCTTGAAGGGGAGCAACTCACCTTTCGCACACCTGAAGAGGCGGAGACCTACCTAACCAACAGAAGCTCCGAAATGGAACACAGTGCCGCGGCGGAGGGATCACCATCGTCATCCTCACAGCGTCCATATGATCCCCCTAAGCACCCCCGAAGCCCGACTAAACCTCCATATAAACGCAGCCGCTTCACCAACCAAGAAGTTCGCTCTGGGAACCGTTGAAGAAACTGACGGAGGACTCCACAATATCACCCCTTTTCCACATCGCCATCTCAGGACGGGTAGTATCAATCCATCTTTTTTGTTTTATTATTAAGATGAGGATACTTGTGATGTCTCTATAAACCGCCTTACATGCCCGTTATAGAACACTACCCCTTCTAACCTGTAGCTGGAAGCTACGCAGTTAAGAATTCTACAGTTATAATGTTACAGTCATGTTATTAACAACAGCTATAGTCCCTCACTACCTGGGAAACCTTCCTTTTCAAGGACACTTGCAATGTTATGATTACTGGTACTTTCTGTTTTCTGGTATACTTAAAGCCTAATTTTAAGAGGGGGCTCTCCCCTGTGTTTAGCGTACCTCACCATTGATTAATTTAAACATGCACTACCTCCTCAGGGGATCCCCCCCAAACCACCCCCCCTTTCTATCCTGCACCCCCCCCTCCCTACTTCCCTTTCCTCTCCCCTACCTTCCCTATCCCCACCCCCTGTTGCTACCACCCTGCCCCTACGTGAGGAGCTGGCAATCAATGGGAGCTACGCTAACGAGATAGGTGAGACCTCATGTGGAAAAAAGAGAAGTCCACGACTCAAGTTATGTATTTCCTTATACGATATACTGTTTTATTAATGTTTATAATTTATTGTTGCTTAGAAAAGTTTAAGTTCATGTTTGCCATCCTAATTCTTGTGTCTTCAGGGGTTCTGAGGCGCTTTGGCGGCTCCCAGGAGGTAGATAACGCATTCACTCAGGGGTTTCTATGCAAATTCCTGAACCAAACCACTTTCAAACACCAAATATGTCACAGTCTGCACTTGGGAGTCACCTAAAGTTTGTCTCGTGGAATGTCAAGGGACTGCGCTCCCCTAACAAACGTATGTCCATCCTCAGACACCTGCGGCGTCTCCGGGCAGATGTGGCTCTACTTCAGGAGACGCATCTGGCTGCAGACGATATGCAACGTCTTCGCAGATTGTGGGTGGGCTCTGTCTATGGCTCCCCAGCAGTGGGTCGTAAGGCAGGTGTTGTTATCCTTCTACATAAAAATCTACAACACACAGTCAGAGAAGTTAAGGTTGATTCGGAGGGAAGAAAAATGACGCTACATCTGACTATAGATGGCAAACACATAGCACTTACTAACATATATGCTCCCAATTCTCCTGACACCTCCTTCTTCCAGGATTTAGTGAAATGGGTGCTAACTACACCAGAGACGCTACACCTCTTGGGCGGGGACTTTAACTCAGTCATGTCTCCCCTAGCTGATCGCACAGGCCCCCCTCCACATAGAACACACACCCATACCCCCTCATCATCTGCATCCACCCTATTGTCACAAGCCATCGCCTCCATGCAATTTGTGGATGTCTGGCGCTTAATGCACCCGACGGAACGGGAATACTCCTTCTTTTCACCCCCTCATAATACGTTTTCACGTATAGATTATTTTTTTGCCTCCCCAGCCCTAAGCTAACTATAACCAGTACACCAGACATACAAGAGGCAGTAATTTCAGACCACAGCCCAATCGTGATTCATCTCACCCAAACAGCTCGCTCATCTCCCTCCCCTACTTGGCGCTTCCCCTCCTATTTAGCTGATAATGAGGACTTTCAACATACACTATACTGCGCCTGGGAGGAGTACATTTCCACTAATAGAGCCCACATTACAGATCCTAACCTATTCTGGGAAGCAGGCAAGGCCTTCTTAAGAGGTAAAATAATTTCATACACAACCCAGTTTAAAAAAAAAGCCAAACAACAGTATAGTAAATGAAGCGAAACTCTACGCCTGGCTCATGAGCAGCTCACAATAAACCGCACCATAGAAAACATACAAAAATGGAGACAGGCCAAATCCACCTTCGACCTATGGGCAGAACAGCATGAAGCGGCCAAAACATCATACTCTCAGTTACATTTTCATAGATTTGGAAACAAGGCTGGTAGACTACTGGCCAAAATGTGCTCAGGCCCCAGACGTCCCACCCGTATCTCAGCTCTTAGAGCTAAGACAGGCTCTATGATCACCTCCCCAGCTGAAATTAGCAACCTACTCGTAGAATACTATACCAATTTATACAAAGCTGACCCGACTGACTTAACTACCACCGACTTACTGCTCGACAAAATACGTCTACCCAAACTCCACCACACACAATCAGAGTTAATTAACGCCCCCATCACTATTGACGATATTCTATCCACAATCAAAAACATGGCCTCGGCCAAAGCCCCGGGACCCGACGGATACACTGCTGAATTCTATAAAATGACCAAAGAATTCATCCCTGCTACTTTAAAACATGTTTACGCAGCTATGTGGGACGGAGGGCCCTATCTTCCTACGGGAACACAGGCCCACATCAAATTAATCTCTAAGAAAGGGAAAGACCCCCTACTGCCAGGCTCATACCGGCCGATATCATTAATAAATGTTGATGTCAAAATCCTATCCAAAATAATTGCTTCACGGCTAGCTCCTCTACTGACATCCCTATTACACCCAGCCCAATCTGGCTTTGTTCCGGGCAGATCGGCCACCTTAAACATTCGAAAAGTATTAATGGCTCTAGAATACGCCAAAACTCACCCTAACCAAGACATTGCCATCATGTCATTAGACGCGGAAAAGGCCTTTGACAACATCAGTTTCTCCTGGCTCTTTAGAGTGATGACACAATTTGGATTCTCAGGACCGATTATGCGATTTCTGTCCCAAATGTATGCAGCCCCTACTGCACGTCTTGTCACCCCCGATTTTATTTCGGACACGATTCCACTAACAAAAGGAACGAGACAGGGGTGCCCCCTGTCCCCACTCCTGTTCAATCTAGCAATCGAACCCCTGTCCAGAATATTAAACTCAGCTGATGGAATCAGTGGCATCACTCTGGAGAACCACACTCTTCGTTCAGCACTATTCGCAGACGACATACTGCTATTTTCCACCGACCCTATAACAGACTTTGACAGACTCAAACGACTTTTTTCAGACTTCAGACTTTGCTCGGGATTCAGAATTAATTTCGATAAGAGTGAGATCTTACCATTACAACCCCATCTCTCCAGTAAATGGAAACACCTATCCCCCCTGGCCATAGCCAACCAACATATTACATACCTGGGCATTAAAATAGGACGTGAACCATCCTCTCTATATTATTTGAACTACCCCCCTTTGATAACGAAAATTGTGAAGGAGTTGGAGGCTTGGGGATCCCTGCCTCTCTCGCTCTTTGGGAGATGCCATCTTTTCAAAATGGTGTCCTTTGCACGCCTGCTCTACCCAATGCAGACCATACCTCTCCTAATTAAACATTCAGACATCCAGAAACTCCAAAAGGCCCTAACTGTTTTTGTATGGTCTCACAAAAAACCTCGCATAGCGCTACAGAAATTATGTCTCCCGAAGGGCGAGGGTGGGGCGGGACTGCCCAATATGCGTTTTTACAACCTGGCATGTTTACTCAGACAGGGCTTAGACTGGCTAACTGGTAATTCTAAATATTCTAACATACATTTAGAAAAGGCTATGGTACACCCATATACCCTCTCGGCCATCCTCCATTCTAATCCCAATACACTACCCCCCCACCTCAAAACAAGTGTAATAATTAAGGATACGGTCGTTGCATGGAGGGAAGTAAGAAAATTGCTCAAAGTGCCATCCAACATTTCCAAACACCTCAAAATACAAGGCAACCCTATGTTCCTTCCATCTACCATCCACAAAGCTTTTGGCAAATGGAAACTTAAAGGCCTCACAGATGTCTCCTCTGTTTATCTTAATAAGCCGGGCAAATTCAAACCGTTTCATACCCTGATGCGGGAATATTCCCTACCACCAACACATGCTTTCTATTACCATCAACTCATCAATTATCTCAAATCATGCTCTGGTCATAACACTAACCCACTAGAAACATCCTGCATTGATACTCTCATCAAAACCAATAACTACTCCATCTCTAACATTTACTCCTATCTCATACAACATCAAACACAGAAATATGCCCTCAAACCCTTTCAAAAATGGTCACACGTATTAGACGACGAATCCCTGCCAGAAAAAATCCTTGAGGGGTACAAAACAGTCCGCAACCTTACTGCCTCTGAATCCTGGAGGGAAACACAATTTAAGATTATCCACAGAGCTTATTTCCCTTTCCGTTACAACGAGAAGGACCCCACCCAAACCCAATGTCCCTGGTGCAAACTACCTCGCCCCACGCTACTACACAGACTCTGGGACTGTAACAAGATTGATGCATACTGGACTAAGGTGATCTCCTACATCAACGAGGTCCACAAAATTCAGTGCACAAAGGACCGCCTACTATGCCTGTTCAGCATACCCCCTGCACCCTCATCGCCAACGAGGGTCTCACAAAATATTCCACATTGGGCTCACCTCTGCCTTCTAGTGGCTCGCAGAACTATCATGTCTCACTGGATATCAGCTGCTCCTCCTACCCTGACAACGTTTAAAAAAGCCTTGGCATCACTTTTCAATCTAGAAAGACTAGACACTATCACCCTTAATTTCCGGTCAACTTCCCGTTTTTTCAAAAGATGGAGGAAGTACATTGAAGCTACATTCACTCCGCAGTCACTAATCGAAATAATGAACCCATTCCGTTACACGAAATGGTACTTGACAAAAGATGTCACCAATTCTCTAGGCCGACTCAAAATACCCCCCACCCCAGAATCCTTTGTCTTTAACCCACCGTAGGTTATTCATAAACTCATTGTGCCCCTTGGCATTCACCCTCTCAGGTCTTAAGTTTAATCAGACGCTGCCTCCACTCCTGAAGGTATTTAGACGTGAAGATTTTGTATATGTCGAGCAAATTTTCGCCCCATAAGGTCGATGACATGGCAAACATGAACTCCCCCCCATCTTCCCTTCCCCAAATTTTTCTTTTATTTTCTTTTTGTTTATCTCTCTGTTACTTCTCCTTTGATCCAACTGATATGACAAGACTGTATTTCAACTACTTTGAGAAGTCATTCAACTGTATAGATTGTAACGATCAATACTTTGTAACTTTTGTAATACTAAATCTTATACTTTTGTATGCCATAAAACCCAATAAATATTTTTCAAAAAAAAAAAAATGACGGAGGAAGGGGATGCAACAAGAGAGTTTATGGTCAGGCAAGCCTTGGAGGGGTACAGGAGAGGGGCAAGGAGTAGAGACAGCAGGCGCCCGGTCACTTTGTCCATACTGGAGCAGCTGCTGGGGGAGGTAAGTAAAGTGTGTGCTTCAGATTATGAAGCTGTGTTGTTCAAAGTTGCATTTGTTCTGGCTTTTTATGGGGCGTTTAGGTTAGGTGAGCTGGTTAGTCCTTCTAGGCGTGCGCATGGGGGACTTCAGTTTGGGGATGTTCACTGTGGTTCTGCATCTGCTGATCTCATTCTTCGCAGGTCTAAAACAGATCGGGCGGGTAAGGGTAAGTATGTGCATGTGTATCCTAGCCCTGGTGGGGCGTCCTGCCCGGTTGCAGCTATACGGCAGTTCTTGGGTTGCCGCCCGGCGAGCGAAGGTTCCTTTTTGGTTCATCGGGATGGATCTTTGTTATCCCGGTATCAGTTCATTTCCGTTTTTCGTCGTTGTTTATAATCGGCAGGTCATGATCCTTCCGTTTACGCTTCTCACTCCTTCTGCATTGGGGCTGCCACGGAAGCAGCCAGGTGGGGTTTGGACAGTTCAGTCATTAAGCGTATAGGGCGGTGGGAATCAAAGCGGTTTAAACTTTATATACGCCCTCACTTGGTTTAGATGAACTGGGTTAGTCATTTTCCATTGTGTATAAGTTTGGGGGTTTGTTGTTTATTTGTTTCTACATGCTACATAATTTTTTGTTTCAGATGCCGGTGTTGGTCTCGTATGGATTATGGGACATTCATTTGTTTTTTGGAGAGCTCGAAGGGTGGATGTACGCCCAAATGGTCGCCAGTTGGGAGTGCCGAGAGAGGTCGGTTTGGTCGCGGTGGATCGGAGTTCCTGGCATGCTGTGGAGCAGCGTGATACCGGAAATCCACAAATACGCCCGTTTGGATCGCGCCCCGGATGTGTTAGTACTACATGTTAGGGGCAATGATTTGGGGGTTAGATCCATGCGTCACCTTATTAGGGATATAAAATTTGATGTCCTTAGGATCCGTACTGATTTTTCCCAGACTATGGTGGTGTGGTCAGACATTGTGGGCCGTACGTCCTGGCGGTTTGCTAGATCTATAGAAAAACTCAACAAAACACGGATCAAAGTGAATAAAGGAGGTGGGTCGATTTATAGTACGCAATGGAGGTTTAGTGGTTCGACACCGGGAACTGGAGGTGGAGACTTACAGGTACCTAAGGGGAGATGGGGTCCACCTTAATGTGGTAGGCATTGATTTGTGGAGTCTGGGCTTGGAGGATGGGGTACAGCGGGCTCTGCGTTGTGTGGGGCGCCCACTGGTGTGAGGTTTCACACCTGTGGTCTGTGGCGGTTGGGGATCCTTGGAGGCATTGGAAATTAAGAATAAAGTGATGGAAGTGGGAACCATTATCGGTATGGTATACTTTGTTGATGCCAGTTAACTAAGGTTTAGCTGCCATTGGGAGATGGGTATCAGCGGGTAAGTTTGAGTAATGTTGTTTGAGTCGGAGCGGCCGCGACTGGCGGCCGTGTTCGGATACGCTGATACGGTGATATGTGGTCGGTGCCTCCAGGGATCCCTGACAATGGTTTAAAATGTTTCTGATAGTATATGGTGTTTTTTACCTAAGAAAAGTTATGGTTAAAAAATGTTTAATAAAGTGGCCAAGTGTGGCCAATTTACTCCAAATGGGTGGTCTGGTTATTTTAGAGGTTAAGAACGGTATTAGGTATTTATAAGTATTAAGATAGGTTTGGTATAGGCCATACCATAGTCAAGAGAAGCCCGGAGTGGGACGCAGGCTTAATGCAGGGCTGACATGACATGGGAGCCGAGGAAAACCAGCAAGGATAGGGGTTAAAAGAATGGGAGGGGATAGACTATAGGAAAGGGGGGTGGTTAGGTTTAGTGTTCCCGGAGGGGGTAGGAGGAGCTAAGGGCCTTTGCTCAGTCTCTTGCCACTGGATGAGGAAGCAGCTCCCACCCTCCCGCCCTTTCTTTAAGTTTTTGTGTTTGGGGGTTGTTCTTTTATATATGCAATATGTGTGTATGGCGGTTGGGGATCCTTGGAGGCATTGGAAATTAAGAATAAAGTGATGGAAGTGGGAACCATTATAGGTATGGTATCCTTTGTTGATGCCAGTTAACTAAGGTTTAGCTGGCATTGGGAGATGGGTATCAGCGGGTAAGTTAGAATAACGTTGTTTGAGTCGGAGCGGCTGACGGCCGTGTTCGGATACGCTGATGCGGTGATATGTGGTCGGTGCCTCCAGGGATCCCTGACAATGGTTTAAAATGTTTCTAATAGTATATGATGTTTTTTACCTAAGAAAAGTTATGGTTAAAAAATGTTTAATAGAATGGCCAAGTGTGGCCAATTTACTCCAAATGGGTGGTCTGGTTATTTTAGAGGTTAAGTACGGTATTAGGTATTTATAAGTATTAAGATAGGTTTGGTATAGGCCATACCATAGTCAAGGAAATACGCTAGCAGTACAGAGACTCAATAATGTACTCAATAGGTTTTGGAGGGAAAGGTGTTCAGCTTAGCTTGCTGAGAATGTGTACTATTACCTTTCTTATGTTGCTTTTCAATACACTGGTCCTCTCGCTGCTAGGACATCTCAGGGTTCAATATGGGGCTATGGAGCACCAATTCGTGGCTTTCTGGTTCCCTGTGGGTACTAGAGGCTAGTGGATTGGGATAACCTGAAGTCGGACATGGTTCTTACTCTGTTCACACTGGACTGTGGAAGTTCCCCCATGGTTGTGTGGTTTATTGTTATATAATCTTCCATTTATTGTTATATAAGCTTCCTTTTATTAGGTATCTCAGGGAGTATACCCTGGAGGTGAACTGGGTGCTGGGCTCTCGCTCCTGGATATACCTTCACTTTAGGTGATCAGGGGTGCAGAGGTCCTAATCGACTAGTGTGGTACACACATTAGTAGATTCGCTCGTTTATTATTAGTGGTTAATTATTAATTAACAGCCATGCTATATATCGCTAAGTATTACTATATGATGTTATGGAGGTTATTTTTGACCCGTCAGGGAGCTTTAGCTTTGCTGGATGGTGGTTCGCCGACAGGGGCCCTACTCTCCTAATCTCGGTAGGCCTGCTCGGCGTTCCATCATCTATTATGGCCGGGGTTTTTCCTTACTGTCTATGCTTACGTTCTGAGGTTTCTGGATGGTACGATGTATATTATTGTTTTGGTGTTAGGTTTCTTCCCCACCTCAAGGAGGCAGGTTCCCTCTGAAACTAGCCGGAATAATCTTTCTTCTTACTCCATACTATCCCCTTTTAGCTGGACTGGCAGTACCTCCGGTACATTTCTCATGAACCCCATTTCGGGGTTAGATATCCCACAAAGGTGCTAGACCCCTCTTAGGTTGTTGAGGCACCTTAAATGTCTTCCCAGGTCAGATTTACCCTCTACCTCCTTCTCTTCTTATTTCATTCTTCCTTCCCTCTCTTTTTTCCGTCCCCGTTCTTCTCCCCCTTCCCCTTCAGATCTTATCCACCCAACGCCTGAGGGCAGTGCTCACACACACACTCACATCTATTGAACGTGCCTTCTACAGTGCGTTCCTCAGCTCCTCTATCCCTCAAGGTTTATTCATTAAATGCTAAACATCTCAATATTCCAGAAAAACGCAGCAGTGTTCTTGCAGAGGCACATCGACATAGAGCTCAAGTGATATTTCTGCAAGAAACCCACTTTAAACTAGGCTCCATTCCACGCTTATCCAATAGTCGGTTTCCGAAGGTGTATCATGCGACTTGTGCGGATTCCAAAACGAAAGGGGTCTCCATAGCGATAGCTAAGTCGTTTGCGTTTCACCTTACTGACAAGATTCTTGATGAGGAGGGCAGATTCCTTTTTCTGAAAGGGACCTGGAAAGATAGACAGGTGACCTTTTTGAAAGAGGTACTCCTGAAGCTCACATTCCAGGCAGGCCTTCTAATTCTGGGGGGAGACCCCAACATGGCCCTTGACCTGCTTACTGATACTTCCACGGGTACCTCCTCATTTCCATTTTCTGCTTTACTTCACTTGGCCTCTCTTACGCTCCATGACACCTGGCGCACTTTACATCCGCGAGAGAAAGATTACACATTTTTCTTGTCTCCACATAATCACTACTCGAGGCTTGATTACCTATTTATTCATCAAGCAGACTTGTCCTACCTCTATGAGGTGACTATAGAGAACATGGTACTTTCTGACCATCACCTGATCACGGTGACTTTACGCTTCCCCCAGAGGGAGATGTCTACCAGGATCTGGAGAATGGATGGCTCCCTTCTTACTGATCCTGGGGACTTAGCTGACATCCAACAGACCATTAGGGATTACTTTCGACAAAATGATGCATCAGACGTATCCCCCATGACTCAATTGGAGGCACATAAATGTGTTGTACGTGGACACCTGCTGGCTACTGCAGCCAGGAAAAAGAAAGAACACCAAACCTTGATTCGAGACTTGTCTGACAAAATAACCTTGCTGGAAGCGCAACATAAAGGCTCACTGGCAATTAAGGTAGCGAAAGATTTAGCCGACACACGGCCCTCTTACTCGAGGAACTTTTTAAAAGGGCAAGGAAGAGGCAGATGCTATCGCAGAAACTGTTCTATGAGCAAGGCAACAAACCAGGGAAGCTGCTAGCGAGATTCACGCAGAAACGCATCCTTGCATCTAATATCCATCATGTTGTAAACTCCTTCTATAGTAAACTGTATGATCTTAAATCGCACGAACACAGGCCTGTAACAGGGAACGCGTGATTGGATATCATATGGGATTTTCTTGGCAAATACAACCCTCACGCGCTTTCTGCTACAGACTGGCAAGCCTTAGAAGCCCTGCTATCTTCAGAAAAGTGGGAAAAGGCCTTGAAGGCCACAAAGCCGGGTAAGAGTCCAAGGCCGGATGCCTTCTCGGCGCAATAATATAAGCGTTTTGCAGAGCTCTTAGTGCCAGGTTTCCTCAAGACCTTCAACACCCTCTCTCACTCCCCTTGCTCTTCAGGGAACCTATTAGAGGCATATATCTCGGTAATCCACAAAGAGAATAAAGACCCCACTGATGTAGCCAATTACCGACCCATATCTCTCCTAAATGTGGACGTCAAATTGTTTTCCAAGATCTTGGCAACCCGATTGGCCTTTCATGTGCCTGCTTGGGTGGGCCTTGACCAGGTTGGCTTTGTCCCTGGCAGAGAAGCCAGGGACAACACCATCAAGGCCCTCAACCTACGTCACTGGCTCACCTCTACCCAACATAAGGGTTTCTTTCTGACAATGGATGAGGAGAAGGCATTCAACCGAGTGGCCTGGGACTATTTGGACGCAGTTTTGGAGGCTCTGGGACTAGGCAGTTGTATGCGGCCTTTATTGGAGCTTTATACGCCAACCCCAGAGCTAGGGTTTGAGTCAATGCCCACTTGTCGGACACCTTCCCCATCCATAATGGAACCAGATAGGGTTGTCCCCATTCTCCCTTATTATATTATATATCTTTACTCTGGAACCTCTTTTGCGTTGCATCCGAACAAATCTGGATATAAAAGGAATTGAGTTACACCAACTGGAATATAAAATTGCCGCCTTTGCGGATGATATGCTGCTCTTCCTCTCATCTCCGTTGACATCCTTACCCAATTTGATGCCAGTTCTAGAACAGTTCAAAATTATCTCGAACTTTAAAATTAATTTCTCAAAATCTTTTGCACTAAACGTCTCGCTACCCCCTAAACTTGTACAACTCTGCCAGACTAACTTCCCGTTCCGCTGGAAAGCAGATGCCATTACTTATCTAGGAATCCAACTCCCTAGTAAAGTTAAAGATCTCTATGAAAACAACTTCCTGTCCAAATTGAAAAGTATACAGCAAGATCTCCGCAGGTGGGAGGTCCTCACTATGTCCTGGTTTGGGCGGGCCTCAATTCTAAAGATGACGGTACTTTCCCGTCTACTGTATAAACTGCAGACTATCCCGATTCGCTTGCCACCCTCCTTCTTTGCGGTGTACAAAAGAATGTATAGAGCTTTCCTTTGGGGAAACAAAGCAGTACGAATTGGGTGGGCAAAGCTGGTACTACCAAAATCTAGAGGCGGAATTTGCCTTCCTTTCTTTCAGCGGTACTATTGGGCGGTACATCTGACTCTGGTAGTGGACTGGAGATTACACACGATGCAAGGGCTGGGTGCTATTGGAGTAATTGATCTCGGGAGCTGGGCTGAGCTTCGCTCAATCCCCTTGTTCTCGAAGAAACACATATCACCAACCATCCACTCACATCCTCTTATCGGAGCGACCCTTCATGCTTTTGAAAAGGCCTGCAAAGTACATTTGCTTTTGGCTAAAAACTGCTCGATCACACCCATTAAAGGTAACCCAGACTTCCTCCCATACATGGCTGAGGCCTATTTATCAGCAGAGTGGCCATATGCAGAAATGCAAGCTAAGAACTTCTTCTCGAGGGGGAGGTTCCTTCGGCAGGGTGAGCTTGCAGCACTATCCAACACTAAGTCTTTCCCTTTTTGGGCCTGCTTGCAACTAAAACACCACTTGGACGATCCAGCGAGCAGAGAAAACAGCCCCTACTGTGTTTAAATCGCTGTGTTCAAGTTCGACTCCCCAGAATCATTTGATCTCGGTGCTCTATGCTTCAATGTTCAGGGAACCTTATGCTTCTTTGCGCTCGGAGCATGCATTCTGGGAGACTGAGCTGGACATGGTGATAGAAGACACTAGTTGGGACCGCATCCATTTATACAGTGGGGACGGAGAATATTCAGACCCCCTTAAATTTTTCACTCTTTGTTATATTGCAGCCATTTGTTAAAATCATTTAAGTTCATTTTTTTACTCATTAATGTACACACAGCACCCCATATTGACAGAAAAACACAGAATTGTTGACATTTTTGCAGATTTATTAAAAAAGAAAAACTATAAAATATAACAAAGAGTGAAAATTTTAAGGGGGTCTGAATACTTTTTGTCCCCACTGTATATACCCAAGGCTCTTTAAATGTAAACACTCAGGAAAATGGGTATAGAACTAAAACAAGGTGGTATAAGACACCGGAATTACTCCACAAATGTATCTCAACAGTCTCAGATCAGTGCTGGATGTGCGAACAGGACTTGGGTACTCTTCTCCATGTGTGGTGGACGTGTCCACTGATTCAGCCATACTGAAGAAAGGTGCATGAAATGACGACTGAGATCTCTTCACTCCCTCTGGAATTTTCACCAGCACGGTACCTTCTTCATCTCTCCAAAATTCCCCCTAAAAGATACTATAAGTCGGCGGCTATGATTAATGCTGCTAGGTTGTGCTTACCGGTCCATTGGAGGTCCAAGTTGCCCCCTTCAATGAAGGAATGGACATCACAAAATCATGAATTAACCATATAGCAGTGATGGAGGAGCTGATATACACCACCCAGGATAGAATTTCACGTTTTTCAGCTACATGAGAAGCCTGGTTTAAATATCAAAACTCTCAACAATATCAAGAACTGATACAAAGTAACATTTCACTTGTGTCATAGGGTTCTTCACCCTTTTAGTGGTGGCGATCTGAGGGAACCGTGGACTCTATATACCATGACTCCCAATCGGAGGTGAGTGGAGAGGGTAGCAGGTGATCATCCCACCCCCTCTCCATGCACCCCCTCAGTGTTGGCCTCACCCCTCCCCCCTCTTCTCTGATCTTTCTTCTCTTTCCTTGTCCCCCTTATCACAAAAGCCTTACATAAGAAGGACATGGGGCCGTGAACTGACCTGAGTGGTTGGACTCAACTCCCATTCCTCACATATCCTGCAATATAATCAGAAACTGAATTAAGTACATCTTTGAAAGCCCTTGGCCCATAGTTATTGACTTGCTATTAATAATCTGGATTACTATTTCTCTAAACGACTGTACAATGATAACTTCTGGAAGAATCCATGTTGTTTTATGTCAGGTTTAGCCTCTGCAAACTGTACAGGGCAGAAACTGTTGGTTCCGTCATTTACTACTTTCTATGTTCTGTTTCCTCATTGGAATCTTACTCCTCTATATTGATAATGCTTATTTTGGTACTTTTTTATTGTCTGTAAAAATCTTCAATACAAATCTTTTGTGGAAAAAGCAGATTGCAGAATCTGGAAAGCTAGAATGCAAAGACAGACTAAACTACAAAAGGCCAAAAGTGTGAAGGCAGAAACAGATTTTGCTTCAGATAATGACTATGTTTCTCAATACAAAAGTTGCGCCTCATCTTTGCAGGCATGGTGTGTTGATTCAGGAGCTAAGAGTCACATGGCAAATTATAGAAATTTCTTTATTCACCTTGACCAGAGTAAAACAGAAAGAAATCACCAAAGCTAATGGGCAAATACTGGAATCAGAATTAATAGGAGATGGTTTTCTTTACTGTCCTATTTCCCAGAGTGTCACCAGAAAGATACTTGTGAAAAATGTCCTGTGGGTCCCTGCCCTTGAAACTAATCTTTTGTCAGTGAAGAAGCTTGTAAAACAAGCAATGTAGTGACCTTTCATGATGACAGTTGTCCTATCACAAATTGGGATAGCTTACTTGCAAAGGCTAAAATTACAGATTACCTGTATCAGCGGAACTGCAATGAGGTGATTAATACTGGCAAGAAGGAAAAACATTCCACTGCATTCACACATGGCACAGATGACTTGGGCACAGAAGCCCTGACATAATAAAGAAATTACCTGAGAATGACAATGTAAGTGGAATAAAAATTAATCCATGTGATCAAACAATGAATGCACCAGCTATATAAAAGGAAAAACAACAAGAAAAGCCTTTCTAAAGCAGAATAACAGCAGAGCTAGGAAATCCCTGGACTTAATTCATTCAGATCTTTGCTTTCCAATGGAAACATTGACTCCAGGAAATAAGAGGTATTTTCTCACTTTTATAGATGATCACTCCAGGTATACTACACTCTGTTGCACAACAAAGGGAAGTACCAGAGAAACTTAGCTCAAGTAAGCAACAAATTTGGCAAAATGCAGAGTGTATTGAGCACAGACAATGGAACTGAAAATACAGTAGATAACACACAGGCGATTCTCAGAAAGCATGGCATAATATTTCAAACTATTTACCATACAACCCAAAACAAAATGAGTTGCAGAAAGAATAAGCCATACTCTATGTGAGAGTGGAAGAACCATGCTGTTTGAGGTTATGACTGCATGCTATCTCCATAATCCACTACCAGGAAAATCAACTGAAAAAACTCTATATGAACTGTGGAATGGAAAAGTCCTGAATTTGAACCATCCAAAAATTTTTGGAAGCAAAGCTTATGTGCACATTTCCAAAGAAAAACATATGAAATGGATGCTTGCTGAAAGGAAGGTGTACTTGTGGGGTACAGTGAATCTGAGAAGGGATACAGAATTCTATACCAAGACACAAAAAAGGTAACCATCAGTAGAAGTGTAATTGTCGATGAAACTTCAGCGTGTTCAAAATTTCATGAACTAACACAAACATTTCAAACTGAGGGAAATTCCACATCAGTGTCACATGAAGATAAGCAACAAAGTGACACAGAAATAGAAATTAACGCAGACAATCCAAACACTGTAAAAGAAGAAACCAATTACTGGTGAAAATCATAAAAAGTGGCGCCAACCTAAATAATAAACCAAATAAATAAATATATGCACTATGGTGCAGCTGCCCCTTTAAGTGTCAACAACACTTTCAGTAGATAGATTGTAAATGGTAGGCGCTACGCCGCACAAAATAGTAAGCTGTGCAAAATTAAAAAAAAAAAAAACAAAGGTGTTCACAAAAATTCTACTTTAAATATCTGTGAGTCCATTACATAAAAAAATCTTCAGACACTGCAAAAAGTGAAATCAACAAATCAGAAAAACAGCAAATGAAAATATAAATCATGCATCAGGTGACAATAAGTTCATTACATGGTAGGTCCTCCAAACACTGTGCCTTTGAAGAGTACTGTGAGAGGACTTTTCATAAAAATGCTCCACCACCATATGTGGAAAGAATGCTTACTCCCCAAATAAAAGTGACTACTTAAGGTCTCAATCACTCTTCATATGGTTATATGAGGTCTATATTGCACCTAAATTTTTTAAGGTGCTTTGAAAGCACCAACACAAACAGCCTTATGGTATTCTAGTACCGCCGCTCATCTGCAGAACCGGCGTGTGTTCCAAAGAACCGGAAGTGACGTAGGATGTTTACCCGGAAGAAATGTCAGTGGTGGCAGCAGCGCGGCCTCAATGCATTTCACACTCTGTGCGTCCTCTCCTGAATAAGTGGAGGAAGTAGGAAGGAGCCACAGGGAGCTGGCGTGGACCTCAAGCTTGCAGTCCACGTGAGCTCCCCGTGGCTACTTCAAACCGGTGTCCAACCGGTGTCATCCACGGCACATCGGTGCACCTAATCGATACACACGACTGCTTGACGGTCTGAAGGCTGTGATATCTCCATTTCCATATTGGTCCTTCTCACCAGGGAACGAGGTGATCCTCCATCACAGCCCAGAGCACTTGGTTTCTGATACTGCTTGCCAACATTGATTGTTTAATACCTGTAGGCTCCCACAGCTGATCTTTCCCCCATTACTGTGTGGAGGTGGTTAGCTTGGAAGAGGAGCTGCCCTGGTGATGACTGGTGGTGTAATATTTAAGAAGCAGCAGGAATGGTTCAGCAAGCACAGATCCTTGGAAGATTGAAGCAGAAACAGGGAAATCCTTGCATTAGAGGTCCTCAGATACAGCTTAACTTCCAGCAAGAACAGTGAGCAGTACAGGAGCAACATCACCAAATCTCACTCCAAATTTTGTGGGGCAAGCAGTTGAAGCTAGAAGTGTCTTAGATGATCTCACACTGCAGATATGAGGCTTTAGTATAGGCATCGCTCTATTTTTCATCAGGAATTCAAGACAAAGTAAGCTTTTTGTTAGGGTACTGCCTAGGGGGAATTGACACGCATTGATAATTCCTATAAGGTAGCAAATCTACACTTTTTAAGTTTATGCCCATTTCAATAGACCCACTTTTGATTTATTGCAACACATCCACAACAGTTCTGGAATAAAGTTTTCTTGTAAACACATTCTTTTCTAGTAAACACAGCCCTTTGTATCCTGATACACACCAAATGTAACCTTCAGGGCAGTCACAAAGTTTAAACCTGGCAAAGCCTTTAAGCAGTTAACTTTATGTCTTTTTTTAATCAAAATTTCCATTGTTTATATTAAACTTCAACTTTTAGTGATGCAATGCAGCCTGTAGTGTGGGAACCTGAAAGCCTGATTTAGAAGGCAGCCACAGCAAGCAAAACTAAACGACCAACTAGAAATAATACAAACCACCATTAGCATTTTCCATTTTGCATTAAGGATTTATGGTTTCTTTGTGGCTCAGGTACCTAGGTACAAATCTAAATTATGGTTTCTGCTGTCAGCTCACATCATAGGGTCTTTACATCTGGACCAAATAATGATCTAATTTTATGGTAATGTTCTCAGTTATAATCATGCAATAGATGCATTATTCTCTCTCCCCCTGCTGTATTCCAGAGTAGTACAAAGAAAGGACACACATACAGTACATAGTTTGGCAGAAACTGGGTTTGTGGACTGATATTTAGTAAAGCCAGAGCAGGTCCAACTTATATGTTACAGGTAATATGAATCTGGAAGCAATTATGAAAAACAATTATTACAAACTGTATGCATTCAAAATGTAAAGGAACTCTGTAACCTAGAGGAAAGAGGAAATGGGATATATTCATGTTTGGACTGCCAACATCCTAAACATACAAAAGGTTTGTACACCTACACCGTAGTGCAGGTTTGGAGCAGCCCCCTTGGACTTTTTAGGCAGAAATGGTCATAAAGATAATTTTATGGTAAAAGGCTATATAATGCCACTTTTATTAATACAAAACATAAAAACTTGTTTATATATAGACATAGCCAACAAGGCAAATATTGTAAAACACACAGTACAAAATTAGAAAAAATGGTGGTGCATCAAAACATATTTGTCAAACCCAACAAAAGGCAAGTATGCCCTGTGCTGCCAGAGACGAGCTGTGGTCAGTCAATAGGGATTTCTTGCGTATAGCCCAACATGTTTCGGAATAAACAATGTGAAATGTAAACATAGTTGCATGATAATCACACTGTAAAGCACCTTGTGAACATAGCAAGCAATATAAGAGTATAAATTTGATATATAATATACGTGACCATTCTAATACTCACATGATGATCCACAGTAGAATAAACAAAAGAGGAAACACAAGGAATAAAATCAACGGGGACTCCCAATTTTACTGAAGCAATCCGCAGAGCAGCAGATGGGTGGGCGTGCATCCCAGGATGAGCAAGCTGCAAACATCCACAAGAAATGCCTTATAGGCTACACCAGCCAAAAAGTTATCAATATCTAAAGCAAAAAAAGCAATTGGAAGAGGGTATTAACACATACTTCCTAAACTTAAGTATCAGCAGACAGGATGAATGTTGCATAGAAATAAGATAGGGGAATCAGGCAGGGGTGGACTGACAACATCCAGGGCCCCTGGACCAAATTAAGCAAGGGCCCTGCCCATGACACGCCCCTGGCCCTACCATGACCCGCCCCTGGCCCCGCTCCTTCATTTTGCATAAAGTACAACTTCTGCCTTTTTTTTAAAAAAAGAACACCGTTTAACAGAGTGTAATGAGACCTGGAGGGAGGTCTTTCTCTGACAGTGTCCATTGGACAGTCTGTTAGAAAGTGTCCACTCCAGGCCCCATTAGAGACTACAACAGAGTCTAATGGGACCTGGAGGAGGGTCTCTTTCTAACAGTGTGCATTAGAAAGTCTCTGTTAGAGAGAGATCCCCCCTCCAGGACCCATTGGAGACTTCAAAAGAGTCTAATGGGACCTGGAGGGGGGTCTCTCTAACAGAGGCCCTTTCAGTGTCCATTGTAGAATCTATTGGAGTCCCCCCTTCAGGTCCAATTATAGACTGAAAAGGAGTATAATAAGACCTGGAGGGGGCCTCTTTCTAACAGAGTGTACAGTGAAAACCTTTATTCACGGGACCCCCTCCTTGTGCCATGACTCTCACCCTTGCCCATAGGTGTGCGCAGCCTATTGTATTAGGGTGTGCACCTCAAAGCTCCAACACATATGCCTTTGTGACATATTAACCGGCCTCTTCCCCACTCGTCATCCTAAAACAATGTGGGGGGGGAGCAGGTGAGCACACAGGGGGACCTGGGTAGCAGAAAGAGCACCTGTGCATCCTGTTGCAGGTGGCTGGCCTGGCTTCCTGCAGTGGGTCAGTAGGAGGGTGGCTGGCATGGTGCACTCTGCTGCAGGTGGCTGGCCTGGCTCCCTGCTGTGGGTCAGTGGGTGGGTGGGTGGCTGGCATGGTGCACCCTGCTGTGGCTGACAGATAGGGGGACTGACAGAGAGGGGTTGGCTGACAGAGAGGGGGCAGACAGAGGGGGGTGGGCTGACAGAGGGATGGGCGGACAGAGAGGGGGGGCTGACAGAGAGAGGGGACAGAGAGAGGGGCTGACAGAGAGCGGTGGATTGACAGAGAGGGGGGCTAACAGAGAGGGGTGGGCTGACAGAGGAGGGGAGGCTGACAGAGAGGGGTGGACTGACAGAGGAGGGGAGGCTGACAGAGAGGGGTGGACTGACAGAGGAGGGGAGGCTGACAGAGAGGGGTGGACTGACCGAGGAGGGGAGGCTGACAGAGGGGGGGTGGACTGACAGAGGGGGGGTGGACTGACAGAGGGGGGGGACTGACAGAGGGGGCTGACAGAGTGGGGGCTGACAGAGAGGGGTGGGCTGACATAGGGGGGGCTGACAGAGGGGGAGGCGGACAGAGAGAGGAGGGGGACTGACAGAGAGGGGTGGGTTGACAGATGGGGGGGGCTGACAGAGGGGGAGGCGGACAGAGAGAGGGGGGCTGACACAGGAGGGGGACTGATAGAGAAGGGTGGGCTAACGGAGGGGGGTGGGCTTACGGAGAGAGGTGGGCTGACAGAGGGGGGTGGGTTGACAGAGGGGGTGGGCTAACAGAGGAGGGGGGCTGACAGAGAGGGGGGCTAACAGAGAGGGCTGGGCTGACAGAGGGGGGCTGCCAGGGAGGGGCTGCTAACAGAGGGGGTGCAGCTGACAGAGGGGGTAGATGAGAGAGACCTCAGAAAACACACAGCGCACCACACAGAGGCGGGACTCTGGCAGCAAGTGGTCGCGATCACCCACAGACCAGCCCCACCTGGCTGTATCCACACATAATCAGCTCAGAAGAGCCAATTGCAGGGCGTACGCGTGGACTACAAGTCCCAGAATGTCACAGCGTGCAGCCACACATGACCCCGTCCAGCCAATCACATGATGTTTGCATGGACTACAAGTCCCAGAATGCCACCACATGCACCCAGTCGCGGCCGTGCCCCTGGCCGACTTCCTCAAAGAAAAAAAAAATCGGCAGCGGGCTGACTGAGCCTCTCATGGGGCCCCCCTGACTACGGGTCCTCGGTCGATGCCCGAGTGACCGAATGGTCAGTACACCCCTGGAATCAGGTATCTCATCACCTCACCATAGAGTCCATTACCTTTCAACACACCAATGCAGATAACCACACCATGTCAGCAATGCTCAATCAGAGACATGCCTGTCAGGTGTGTCTACTTATATAGGGAGTATTCCTCAGGGAGAACCAAAAAGCCATGGGGAGGAGGTGCTGGAACCCTGACATCAAAGACGCCGCCAATCAGGACAGCTCAAGACAGGGACAAGGCGGTGCTCTGATGCATGGGAGCACGGCATAGCCCCGCCCATCGAACGGGATAACATCATGCGCCAGAGCGTCACCGGCGCAAATAATTCCCCAGCGGCGTCTTATGAGGGGGTGGGTAGGACCTCCCCCCCCCAAAAAAAAGGCTGTGTGGATAGCAGGAAGTGTAAACCCCCAGTGCCGTCCACCTGCCACAATCGGGTGGAGCCTTCCCACCGGGTGGTGTAAGCAGAAGACTCCACAGGGGACACACATCGCCATCTAGCGGATCCGAGGGCCATGACAGTCACAGTGGGCAATAAATGATTTTTGTGGATGTTTGCAGCATGCCTATCCTGGGATACATGCCCACCCATCTGCTGCTCTGCGGATTCCTTCAGTCACTTCAGGAGTCCCCATTGATTTTATTCCCTTGTGTTTCCTTTTTTGTTTATTGTACTGTGGATCATCATGTGAGTATTAGAATGGTCACATATTTTATATGCCAAATTTATACTCTTATATTGCTTTGCTTGCTATGTTCACATCAAGCTTTACAGTGTGATTATCATGCGACTATGTTTACATTCCAGACAATGAGAATTAAAGTCACCCAGACATAATCTTCCCTGATTAAGGAATACACATAGTTAATTCCAAACATATTTGGCTATACGCAAGAAATCCCTATTGACTGACCACAGCTCGTCTCTGGCAGCACAAGGCATACTTGGCTTTTGTTGGGTTTGACAAATATGTTTTGATGTACCACCATTTTTTCTAATTTTGTACTGTGTGTTTCACATTATTTGTCTTGTTGGCTATGTCTATATATAAACAAGTTTTTAGGTTTTGTATTAATAAAAGTGGCATTATATTGCCTTTTACTATAAAATTATCTTTATGACCATTTCTGCCTAAAAAGTCCAAGGGGGCTGCTCCAATAATGCACTATGGTGTAGGTGTACAAACCTTTTGAACTCTGTAACCTATTATTTTTCTGTTCTTATATAGTATAAAATGGTCCTTTCTTTGTAAGTGAAAACAAATACAAATTCTTCCAAATTATAATTATTTCTTTTTCTATCTCACAGTCTCAGGACAGGAAGCAGCAAGGAGATAGGCATGGAGCCCAAAGCTACGGAACCACTGCCCGCTCCCTAAACATCGCCGCCCTTGTCCTGAGCTTCCTGTTTTTTGCCATTGTAATATTTTTTTCCCTTCTTCGGTCAGCCAAAATATTTGCAATGTTACATAATGATCGTGTAAACCAAATATATGGCTAGTGAATGTAATAAGAAAGAAAGCAATAACTATGCATTTTTAGCCCTTTTTTGCCTCTTATTCTGTCTTCTTAAATAGAGGTAGTCTTTGAATAAATATTACCGTACACAACACATAGGGGTATATTTCAAATGTGGACATGATCGGTCTGTTTCTTGGTGGCCACCAGAGCCTTTGAGATCTTTAACTGTACCGTTATAAAGCCCATTCTTCAGATTCTGTTCATCAGATATAATCACAATAAGTACACATCTGAATTTCCCATTTTACAATTTAGATCTGTCCTTAAGGTATAAACCAGAACTTGTTTTAGTAGACTAGGGAATGGTTAAAGCCAAACTCCCATTCCAGTTAAATATTTGCCATTTCCCTGCCGATTGTCATGCAAATAACTGAATCAGCCAACACTTTCTTCCTCTTCTGATGTAAAGATTGAAATTATCTGCTCTGTTGGTTTTCCTCTATCCCTGGATGCCAAGGACATGCCTCCTATATTCTTCTAGAGACTAACTAAAGCCCTTCATCATGCTTGATTCCATCTATGAGGGCTTTTCTTGGAGCAGAACCCAATTTGTGATCATAAATGATTAAAAAGATATTCCTTGCCATGCCTACATGATTGAGTGAATGCTCCCCTAGAACTCTGCTGAAGCCGAGCATTAATGGAGATATAGTCCATGAGCAGCGCACATGTTTCATCACTGTGTCATGTGTATGTGCCACTCTGCTCCTCTACCAGTCCAGACAGATTATGAGGAGGCAGGTCATGTGACTGCTATTTCAAGGATAATAAATATCAAAATATGTATTTTTAGGAGCAAGATGGTATCTATCTGCCTCCCACTCAGTGTTGCCAACTTACCACACTGAAATTCACTGACACGACACTCAAAACTGGCACAGCAAAGTTTTTACTGACATTTTCCAAAAGTTACATAATTACAGTTTTAAGTGCAAATTTCAGCACTTAAGCTATAAATGTGTACAATATGCAATTAGCAATGTGATTTAGGATTGATATTAAGGTAAAAAAAATCATATTTCTTATGTTATTTTTGATATAATAAGGACAGGTTATAACCATTTAGATTTTGTCACCTATGTTCAACTGGAGAGATTTTCCCCTTAATTTCAGTTCCATAGCCACCACAGAAAGTGAGGGGAAATTCCTGGTAGCCACTAGGATCACCTGAATTTATGTCCCCCCGTCTCCATCACTCCATCCCTCTTTCACCTCCTGTCTCCATCCCTCCTTCACCTCCTGTCTCCATCAATCCATCCCTTCACCTCCTGTCTCTTTACCACCTCTTGTCGCCACTTCATCTCTCCTTCACCTCCTGTTATCATCACCTCCTGTCACCACTCCATCTCTCCTTCACCTACTGTCTCCATCACCTCCTGTTGCCACTTCATCCCTCCTGTCTCCATCACTCCATCACCTCCTGACTCCATCACTCCATCCCTCCTTCACCTCTTGACTCCATCACTCCATCCCTCCTTCACATCCTGACTCCATCACCTCCTGTCGCCACTCCATCCATCCCTCCTTCACCTCTTGACTCCATCACTCCATCCCTCCTTCACATCCTGACTCCATCACCTCCTGTCGCCACTCCATCCATCCCTCCTTCACCTCCTGACTCCATCACCTCCTGTCGCCACTCCATCCATCCCTCCTTCACCACCTGTCTCCATCACTCCATCTCTCCTTCACCTCCTGTCTCCATCACTCCATCTCTCCATCACCTCCTGTTGTCACTTCATCCCTCCTGTCTCCATTACTCCATCCCTCCTTCACCTCCTGTCTCCATCACTCCATCCCTCCTTCACCTCCTGACTTCATCACCTCCTGTCTCCAATCCATCCCACCTGTCTCCATTCCTCCTTCACCTCTTGACTCCAGCAACTCCTGTTGCCAATCCATTCCTCCGGTCTCCATCAGTCCATCCCTCCTTAACCTCATGTCTCCATCACTCCATCACCTCCATCCAACCATCCCTCTGTTGTAGGTCCCTCCAACCTCTTCACCCTCCATAACTTTCATCCTTCTGTTACTGTATCCCTCCCTCCATCTTTCCATAACTCAATCACACTATCCTTTTATCTCTTGCTCCATCCCTTCCTCACTTCATTTCTCTGCCCCTTGCTCCATCCCTTCATCATACTGTCCATCCAGCAATCGCTGTGCCCTATATCTCTAAACCTTCTGTTCTAGATCACTTCCACCCCTCTATTATTCTGTCTCTCCCTCTATCTTTCCATCACCCCATTCCTCTATCCTTTGTGCCATCACTCCATTTCTCTGTCTCTCTCACATTCCATGCATGCCTTGCTCCATCCCTTCATCTATTCGTCTCTGTCACCCAATCTATACCTTCATCCTTTACCTACTCCTCACTCTTTCCATCTACCTCCCCTATCACTCCACCACTCTGTCTTTCCATTATAAACACATAAAAATACTCTAGAGCACCGCCACACCAAATATGCTCACTACTTACTCAGATAAAAATATATGAATAAATAAACACCTCAAGACCATCAAGCACAATACATAATCAAATATATTATGACCATACAGTATACACACACTATACAGACACACTGTACAAACACAATATACAGCAGCACTTTTCCTCTGAAAATCAGCCTGATCATATTGCTGCTGTCTTCCCTCTCCTGGCATGCTTGTAGTGCCCCAGACACATGAGGTGGTAATACTGGAAAGGAGGCTGTGCCTGTGTACTGGACTGGTGAGCACTGCAGGTAATAGGTAGAGACTCTAGGGAGGTGTAGAAGAGATTGGGGGAGATCTCAGAAAATGTCCTCCCTTTAGAAGCAGAGCAGATCTCACACACAAAAAAAAACGATCTACTGTACAGAAGCCTGCTACAGAGCCCATCCTCTACCCCCCTCCTCCTGCCCACTAAGACAAGCCACTGACACGACTGCATTTTTCTCAGCTAAGCTAGTTTACCCTCTGCTAGGCTGAAGTCCGTCTGGCTCCACTGCAGGCTATCTCCACTCCTCCCCCTCCCAGCATCTCCTGTGCTGAAGTCAAATAAGGCGTGCTGGGGAAGGGGGGAGGGTATAAGTAGCAGCAGTGTCAGAAAGATCATAAGATGATCAGAGATTCTCAACATGCTTCAGAACTGCACATGCGCAGTTCCGAGCCGGGACCGCCACAGCCTGACAGTATATTTTTACTGGCAAGCTTTTTACCTTACCGGCTATAACGGGCATGAAAAAAATAGCCCAGTTTTTATGGGCTGCCCATATAAACGTGGGCGGTTTGGCAATACTGGTCCCACTGGGAAGATTTTCTTCACTTTCTATCCTAGAGACCGGAAGTGAGAGGAAATCTCTCCAAACTCAAAGGAAACTCCTTTTTGACAGTCATCACTGGAACATGAGGCCTTTTTTGGAAGATTTTCCCCAAAATTTGGATTTGTCATTACTTTTTGTTCTGTGAATTGTCCAGCATGGACATAGACAGCAATACAAATCTGACCAAGGCTTTTAGCACGTCCACACTCTATTTAAAAAGAACATTTAAAAACATTTGACTTTTGATAGACTTTAATATTTGCTGTTTGCAGATAGTAAATCATTGATTTTACCAAGGATTCACCTGTTGTGCTCCCTGCTGTTCTCTCTCCACCAGATATTTTGCTAGGCAGGTAAACATGATGCTTTTTATAAACATTTAACAATGATGTGAAAGTGATGACAGGTTTTTAGAAGCATTAGTGCTTGAAATAATCTCTGCTAAGTGCCTGAAAACCGCCTCCTATTCATTCAAGTGTGACTTTTCACACTGGGGCGGTGCGCTTGCGGGATGTTCCGAAAAGTCCTGCAAGCAGCATCTTTGGAGCAGTTTGGGAGCACTGTATTTAGCGTTCCAAACACGCCCTGCCCATTGGAATGGCTTGTAGTTAAGGCGCAGTCCCATTCATGGAGAGTTTGACAGGTGGAGCCAGCTGTTAAAGTCCCCATGTCGCACTATGGGGAATGGCATCGTCCCGGTGGCAATGTGTAATCACTTGAGAAACACCATGCCTGCTTGTAAGTGGGCAGTATTGGGGTGGTACAAAGGTGGATCAACCACCTGTTTTTACTGGTCCCTGGTCACCCGTGTAGGCCAGTAGCACATTACAGACATCTGCCTACCTATAGCTAACCTAATCCAGGCTTAGTTTACACTTGTGTTTAAGGGGGCAGTAAAATCATGAGGTTGAGCGGCATTTTTACAGCCTCTCAAACATTCCCCTAACCTGCAAATACAGCTGCATAGGGGTATACACATGCTGTGGCCATTATGCTTTTGCAAATCAAAAATGATCCCTGCTGTTGCATTCGGCAGGCAGTAGCATCCGCTGACCGCGACCCATTCAGTTGAATGGGTCTGCACCGCCACCGTGTGCAATGCAGCACGATGCTGCTGGTCTTTAGACGTTAAAACAGGTGGTGAGGAGGTGATAAAATGTTTAGTCACCACCTGTCAAAAGCCCTATGAAAAGTGATCCACCACAGATACACACACAGCAAATGTAAATGAGACCTATGTTGAACCGCTTTTATGCTATGGATTAATGAATACATCTGTTGGCATTGCTTACTCTACTCAAAATGTTATTACTCACATTTCTAGTCAATTCCCTCCATAAACCAGATTTTCACATGCTTTGCGAATTTATTTTTTTTATTATACCCAGAATTTTAAGAATGCGGCCACCACCTATGTAAAATATAAACAGCATGGTGTGCCAAACATACGGTATATTATGCATTGCATAATGATTTTATTAATACAGTTTGTAAACATTTTTGTATCTTTGTAACTTTTGAAAATATGTTATTGTTTTTCTCATAAAGTGTTTACTTTTATGTTTGAGTTCTTATTATGACGTTTGACTGAGTACAAAATTGCTTTCTTCCCAGAACAATAATATTATGAAAAGTGTTAAATGGATGTGGTTAGGTATAGAAGACAGCTGTAGGTATGTTAAGACAACTAAATAAAAAGTTTGGGTAAGCAGCATCCTGTGTGCAATTTATTCTCAGTGTTGATTTCCTAATCGAGCAGAAACATTCAAAAGATGTTTTAAAGGATAAGTTCACCTTTTCTAACATGTTACATGTTACACCCATATTCCAGGTGTAACATGTAACACCCCCCCATCCCCCATTTTGACAGCAAAAGAGGGATCTTCACTCCCCGCTCACTGTCAGAATTTTTTAAAAATGCAGCCGTACAGGGCTCTGCCTGCCCGGCCGCATCATTCAGTCACAGTGTTCTGTGAATGTGAAAACTACAAGTACTGAGAGACTTTGCAGCTGTCAGCTTGTAGTTCTCAATGAACTATCAAAATGCTGTTGAGTGCTCTAGGTAGCTCATTGAGTCTTCTGCCCTGTACACACGATAGGGTTTTCCGACAACAAAACCGTGGATTTTTTTCCGAAGGATGTTGGCTCAAACTTGTCTTGCATACACACGGTCACACAAATGTTGTCGGAAATTCCGAACGTCAAGAACGCGGTGACGTATAACGCGTACGACGATCCGAGAAAAATGAAGTTCAAAAGCCAGTGCAGCTCTTCTGCTTGATTCCAAGCATGCGTGGACTTTTGTGCGTTGGACTTATGCACACACGACTGGAATTTCCGACAACAAGTTTTGTTGTCGGAAAATTTGAGAACCTGCTGTCAAACATTTGTTGGCGGAAATTCTGCCAACAAATGTTCTATGGAGCATACACGCGGTCGGACTTTCGGACAAGCTCACATCCAACATTTGTTGTCGGAAAATCCTATTGTGTGTACAGGGCATAACTGTCAGAGTGTAACTGCAAGAACTCTGCATTGCACCCACGACCTGCTGGTTGCGAGCACAGTGCTTTGCAGGCTCATAGTAAAAAGGATAATAAATGCACATTTTTTTACCTGCAAAAAATAATTCTACCCAAAGGACTTGGTAGTAGTTAGATGCCATGAAAACAGTAAGTAACCTTACTCAATAAATGTGCCTTTAAAATGTTTCCAAAGAAAAAGACCTCTAATCTTATCCATACCCCAAGTTTTATCACCAGGTACAGTGAACAACACAAAAAGGTTTAAGTGGTTGTAAAAGCTAATTCTCTGCCCCTCTAAATACTTACCTGAGCCCAAACTCAGTTCAGTGCTGTGCCTGAGAGCATTTTACCAAATGGAGGTGAGGAAAGGGAGGAGATGCTGCCTTGCTCCTGCAGCACAGTGAAGCACCTGGACAGTTGTTTGTGCTGCGAGTCACACTAGATGACTTGTGAAATAAAGAGTTTATGGAGGGCAGGAGGCGGAGCCTAGCGGAGCAGACATGCATTGTTAGAGCTCCACACCGCTGAGGAGAGAAGAGAAGGACAAAGCGGAGCCTGTAGGCTCAAAAGGTATCCATTTGAACCTTTTTGCCCCAGGGAACAAACTGTGAAAGTTTGGGCAGGAAATATGGTACTGGGAGGAAACCGTGGCAGAAATAAAAATCACCTCACAAAGAGCTCACAGGCACTCACTGCAGCTGAAGCAGCTCCAGTCACCTCACAAGATACAGCATCAGGGCGCTCTCACAGACAGAAAATGTCACAGCAAGACTCTCCATTTGAGTCAGATACAGAACAAATCCTCTCACAAACTTCTCCACAAGCCTCCTCATTATCCCCAGTAATATTATTACAATTTGAAAAGATGCTTCATAAGGCTTTAAAACAAACCTCAGACCAAATAACAAAAAGCCTAACCAAAGAAATAAGAGAGCTGGGAAACCGCACCGCAGCCTTAGAAATAAAAATGGATGAAATTGAAATTACAACCCAAGAAAATATAACAGAATTGGAACAATTAAAAAAAGAGAATTTAATACTTCAAACTAAGCTAGAAGATTACGAAAATAGAGCCAGACGTTCAAACTTGCGCATAAGGGGAATACCTGAAACTGTGACAGACCTGCAATCTACTATTACTGCTCTATTACAAGAACTAAAGCCAGATATCCCTATTGAGCGTTTAGAACTGGACAGAGCACACAGAGCCCTCACAGCCAAAAAGAAAGATGGACCCCCACGTGATATAATCACAAAATTTCATTATTACAGAACGAAAGAACAAATACTAATTGCTGCAAGAGAAAAAAAGGAACTTAATTTTCAAGGACACAATTATCAAATTTTTGCTGACCTATCCCAACTTACTATTACTAAAAGACGATCCATGAAACCCCAACTAATGGAACTGCAACGCCACAACATTATGTATCAATGGGGCTTCCCCTTTTCAGTCAGATTTAACTACCAAGGTACAATTTACAGAAGCAGATCAGCAGATGAACTACAACAAACCCTTTTAAAATTAAATCTGACAGAACCCACAAGCAGCAACACTCCCACACGCAGAAGAATGGCGTCATCTTCACCTTCAGGCAGCACCCAGAAAATTTCAGAACAAAATGGGAATCATCATTCTCACAAAAGAGGCCGTTATGCCACATCATCCATGGACCAAGAAGATTCAATGGACTGACATCCTAATTCCTGATATCTCTTCATTTATTATACTAAGAGATGGTTCTCTATAAAAAACCTGTATTTATAACTGAATGTAACTGCATTCTGATAGTCACACACTGTGTGGGATCATGTTACATTCCAGTTATATTTCTTATTACTTCTGATTCATATAGCCTTAGAATATATAAGTGAAATAAGGAAATTCTTGTTCAGTTATATATTATCAGGTAATAACAATAGATTTATTACTTTTTAGGACAAATATGTTCAATAATCCAGAAGTAATGGAAGCTTTTTCTTTCTTTTCTTAAAACAAATATATTATTACCTAACTAGTTCCTAGAATTATGTTTTTGTTTAGTCTAATCTGAAGCAATACAACTTCAATTTTATGAGTTAACATATCTAAACAGTTACATATGAATAAAATATGTAATTGTTTACTCTAAAAGGGTTAAAATCCCAAAATAATTCAAACTATCTTCATCAATACCAAAGTTATTAACAGTACCTTTCTAACTGAATTATTTAGCCTAGGGCAAGACTAACCATATACAACCACCCTGGAATAAATAATTTCAACAAAAACTATATTCTGCACTCCAATTAATGAAACATCATTTTGATGTCTTTTGACATAGCACTTCTCTCCTGTAAGCGGGAGATCCGTGTACCCCCATTAGCCCTCCTCATTCTCCCAACCATATTATGTGGGAGTGTGACGAAGGCACTTATTCCCCTGAGAGAGATATTTATTCTCTTTCACGGGTAAATTGTGATTACTTGCAAAAAATAATTTATACAATGTATCATCTAATCTCATATGTTTTTTGTTTACTCTTTACTCCAGAATTCACTGGTTTCTTTTCTATCTATTCATCTCTTCAGTCCACACAGGTTGATCTGCGCAGTCGGCTCTGCATAACAAAAAGTAAGTCAAAACTATTTGATCTATTGCCATGGCACCACTGAATATACTTTCCCTGAATGTTCAGGGAATAAATGTCCCTCAAAAAAGGACCAAAGCCTTCCGTACTTTCCATAACAAGAAGGCTCACATAGTAGGCCTCCAAGAAACACACTTCACCAAAGATTCTACTCCAAAATATATTTCTCCTTTTTATCAACAAATTTACACGGCTTCTGCCTGTACCAAGCAAAGGGGAACTCTAATTGCATTTCACCGATCCACACCATTCACCTTATCATCAGAAATTAAAGACCCAGAAGGTAGATACCTGATACTCATGGGTTATATAATGGATACAGCAATCACGGTGATTTCCTACTACGCTCCTAACAAACAACCTACACCATTCCTCTCACATATATTACAAGTGATTAATACACACAAAATAGGAACAGTGATAATGTGTGGGGATTCGAACCAGGTCCTCCTCCCATTTCTAGATAAATCACCTTTTACACCATCCAAAATAACCTCTAGATTACCTTTTTCTCAACTTCTTTCCAAATACAATCTGGTAGATTCATGGAGAGAAAGTAACCCAATGAAAAAGAAATTCACTTATTTCTCGCACCCTCATCAAACCTTCACCAGAATAGATCATATTTTTCTAACAATAGGAATGATACCAGAAATTATTGCATCAGATATAATTCCGATTCCGTGGTCTGACCATAATGCAGTATACACTACTATAGCCTCAGCCATACCAAAAGCGCATGACCCAACGTGGTACTTACCGGACATAATGCTCAAACACCCACTACATCAGATGGCCATTGAACAAGCTTTAAAGGAATACATATCAATTAATAATACAACAGACATCTCCCCAATAACACTGTGGGAAGCTCATAAGCCTGTCTTGCGTGGTACAATACAAAGACAAATGGCACTATTTAAACGGGAACGCAAAAATCTAGCAAAAAAACTAGAACTCAATTTTAATGCAGCCTACATATCATTTCAAGATAATCCATCTCAGAGTACAAAATCTCATCTGGAAAAATCTAGATTGGAATACGATCTATTTCTCACTGAGTCAGTTGATAAATCCCTCAAACGCTCCAAACACAATTTCTACATGAATACAAACAAACCAGGTACATATTTGGCTCGGGCATTAAATTCAACTAACAAATCTTTCAAACCAATACGTTTGAAATTATCAAAAAATGTTTACACTTGTAATCCAGTTAAAATAGTCCATAAATTTCACTCACATCTCGCAACTTTATACAAGACAAACAATGAATTTAATCCTACAGAGGCTGAATCCTTCTTCTCAAAAATAACCTTACCTGAGTTATCTCAGAATCAAAAAAGCAGTTTGGATGAGCCTATAACTATAGATGAAGTTGCTAACGCCATAAAAGACCTAAAACTTAACAAAAGACCAGGCCCAGACGGCTACTCGGCTTTATACTATAAAACATTCTCAGAAATACTCTCTCCCATTCTCACTGAAACTTTTAACAAACTTCTAGATGGACATTCTTTTCGGCAAGAAACACTAATGGCAATTGTTTGTATGATCCCAAAACCCCTTTCTGATGATACTTCCTGTGTGAATTATCGGCCTATCTCTCTGTTAAACCTCGATATTAAATTATTAGCAAAAATAATAGCAAAACGCCTCAATAGCATTATAGGAAAATTAATACATAGAGATCAAATAGGCTTCATGCCAAATAGACAGGCAGGCGATAATATACGCAGGGCAGTGTTATTGGCACATATTGCTAAAAAACGGAAAATCCCTTTATGTTTTCTATCTCTCGATATTAAGAGGGCATTTGACACAGTATCCTGGCAATATATGCAATATTCATTACAAAAATGGGGTTTTGGACCCCACTTTTTAACATGGATCAAAGCATTATATAATAAACCCAAAGCCTATATAAAATATGCTGGATACAAATCTGAAACCTTTAATATCGAAAGAGGTACCCGACAGGGTTGCCTGTTATCTCCCTTATTATTTGCCCTTATACTCGAACCCATGGCCCAATACATCAGAACAAACCAAACTATAACTGGCATTGAAGTAGGAGGTATTACACACAAATTATGTATATTTGCAGACGATATATTACTTTTTCTATCATCACCACAGGTCTCTGGTCCTAACTTAATACCAGCTCTTGATGGATTTGCAGCCCTATCCGGCCTTATGATTAATCCTAAGAAATGCCTAGTGCTTAATATTTCACTCACAAACATGGAATTGATCCCGGCTAGGGCTGCACTCCCATTCACATGGGCAGAAAAATCAATCCCATATCTTGGAATTCATTTAACAGCATCTCATTCTGACTTATTCTCAACCAATTATCCTCCTGTATTAAGACAGATCACAAATCTAATAAAACAATGGTCGCAACTTCCTTTATCCTGGATAGGGAAGATTAATGCAATCAAAATGACTATTCTACCCAAATTGCTTTATCTATTCAGAGTCCTCCCTATTCCAATTCCTTCCTATTTTTTGAGAATAGTACAAAAAAGAGCAACTTCGTTTATATGGGGCTCTTCTAAACCACGTATACCTATACACACACTACATCTTCCCAAAAATAAAGGAGGCCTGGGATACCCTAATTTTACTAACTACTACAGAGCAGCACATTTGGCCAGTCTGTCCAAATACCATGCAAAACAGGAAATCCCATTATGGGTATTTATAGAGGCTTCAGAAAATGACCCTCTATTAATATCAAATTTATTATGGCTTGATCCTAAAGACCGCTTTAAAATTCATAATCCCATAACTAAACACTTCTTATCTCTCTGGGATAAACTAAAAACCAAATATCAGTTACAATCTCCACACAATCCTCTCCTTTCTTTTATCAGAAATCCGGCCTTTTATCCGGCATGGATCTACCCAAATTCTTTTAAAGCTTGGACAACATCAGGCATTCAGACACTAAATGACTTCATAGCATCTAAATCATTCCTTTCATTCCCATCGCTTAGAGAAAAATATGATCTACCAAACTCTGAGATATTTAGATATCTCCAAATCAAAAATTTCTATACACCATTCCTAAAGGGGGATACATCATTATCCCAATTATCCATTTTTGAATCAATCTGTACAAAAGATCCATTTGCTAAAGGTACAATTTCATCACTTTATAATCAATTATATGGAGTAGCAAATCTTAATAGACCCTCTTACGTTCAGAGGTGGGAGGAGGACCTGGGACGACTTTAGAAGACACGGACTGGTCTAACATATGGCTCACATCTAAGTCATCTTCACCCAACATCTTAGCACTGGAGACAAATTATAAAGTCCTAACTCGCTGGTACCTTGTACCCGCTAGAGTGGCAAAATATTCACCTAATACCTCAACTCTTTGTTTTCGAGGATGCCCAGAAATAGGCACATATTTACACATATGGTGGACGTGCCCAGTAATCCAAACCTTCTGGAAGGAAGTCTTCGTGATTGCATCTAAAATATTTTAAAAAATAATACAACCAGATCCATATTTAACTTTACTTAATCTAAAACCGGAATGGTTAACACTCTCTCAATTCAAACTTATGATCCAACTAATAACGGCTGCAAAACAAACAGTGGCCAAGGCATGGAAATCTCCTACATTGGTACTAGCAGAAACAATTCACAGAATGAATAATACAATGTCCCATGCTAAGATGGTAGCCATCGATCAAAATCAAATTCCAAAATTTGAAAAACTTTGGCATCCTTGGATAAAACAACAGTTCCTGTCAAACGTCAATGACTCTGTCCTGTTGCCATGGTAACAGATTAAATGACTTACAGAGACACCCATTCTAAGGCTTCAAAGAGAACTAAAAAGAATAATAAACTGACGAGCGGGACAACCTTGTGGACCATACCTCTACCTTTCAACCCTTTTTCTTCTTTCTCTTTCCTTTTCTCCACCTTACGATTAAAGCTCAGTATCAGAATTTATTTGACCTATATACACTCTACTTGTAAACAATATGTATAGTAGGTATAAATCATTTAAATACCTACAAAAGTAACTAAGGAAATGATATATATCTTTAATTTAGGTTTACGTGAACCCAATGTTTAATATTTGAAATTTCATGATATTTACCTATATAAACCCTACTGTAAAACAATGAGCTTACTTTATAGATCCTTGTAAACTTACTTTATGTATCTTTATAACATTGTATACTCAATAAACTTCTTTTGACAAGGAAATAAAGAGTTTACTAAAATGGATCTAAGCCTAGGTTCACACTGATGTGATTTGGCATGCGATTTGACATGTCAAATTGCATGCCAAATCAGCGGCTTTTGCCAGCAATAGCAGCACCTGCAGTGCCAAATTCGCGGTGATTCCAAAAAGTAGTTTCTGTACTTTGGGTGATATTTTAATAGACATCTGCACAGATGTCTCTGAAATCTCCCCCGAAGTCAGACTGACATGCGGGTATGAAATCGTGCGAGTTCAGCTGAACTCGCACAATTTCAATCCCGCCCGTCAGTGTGAACCTAGGCTAAAGGCAGTTTATACTCACCTTTCCTCCAACGGTCCTGTCCTTCGCCAGTACAAACATCTTCTTCAATGTGCCAGTTTTCAGGCTATCGTCACTGGCTGGGGGTGAGTATGTTATTACTGCACATGTGTAGGAGGCCGTAATTTCGGCATACAGGGATTTGGCCTGCGCAGCTCAATTTACATAACAAGGGACAATACAAAAGGCAGGTAAGTGTTATTTAATGCACAAGAGACATTACATGCGCAATAAAAAAGTGCCTGCTTGCAGCAAACTACAGTGGAACTTTAGTTCTGCTTTAATTTTTTTTTGCAAGTGGTCAGTAACAGGGGCTGACAGAGTGGAGGATATGCTGCTAACTTCAGTGCCTCATACTCTGTGTTACTACTGGCTGCTGCACTTTGTTTTAGTTTATTACTGATTTCTGCCCTCTGCGTCACTTACTACTGATCTCTGCGTCACTTACTATTTACCTCTGCCCCCTGCATTACTTACTACTGACCTCTGCATCACTTAGTACTGACCTCTGAACTCTTTATCACTTACAGTGCCTTGCAAAAGTATTCACCTATTTTGTTACATTACAGCCTTTAGTTCATTTTTTTCTGACTTATATGTGATGGATCAGAACACAATAGTCTAAGTTGGTGAAGTAAAATTAGAAGAATATATACATAAAACTATTTTTCAGAAATAAAAAACTGATAAGTGGTATGTGCGTATGTATTCACCCCCTTTGTTATGAAGCCCATAAAAAGCTCTGGTGCAACCAATTACCTTCAGAAGCCACATAATTAGTGATGTCCACCTGCGTGCAATCTAAGTGTCACATGATCTGTAATTACATATGTACACCTTTTTGAAAGGCCCCAGAGGCTGCAACACCTAAGCAAGAGACACCACTAATCAAACACTGCCATGAAGACCAAGGAACTCTCCAAACAAGTAGAGAACAATGTTGTTGAGAAGTACAAGTCAGGGTTAGGTTATAAAAAAAAATTCAAATATTTGATGATCCCTAGGAGCACCATCAAATCTATCATAACCAAATGGAAAGAACATGGCACAACAGCAAACAATAACAACAATAAGCAGTACGCTCCATAGAGTTGGGCTTTATGGCAGAGTGGCCAGAAGAAAGCCATTACTTTCAGTAAAAAACAAAATGGCACGTTTTGAGTTTGCAAAAAGGCATGTGGGAGACTCTCAAAATGTACGGAGGAAGGTGCTCTGGTCTGATCTGACTAAAACTGAACTTTTTGGCCATCAAAGAAAACGCTATGTCTGGCACAAACCCAACACATCACATCACCCAAAGAACACCAGTCGGAACTCCCAGTCCCGACTGCTGAAAACATCCCCACAGCATCATACTGCCACCACCATGTTTCACTGTGGGCATGTTTTCAGCAGTTGGGACTGGGAAACTGGTCAGAGATGAGGGAAAGATGGATGGTGCTAAATACAGGGATATTCTTGAGCAAAACCTTTACCACTCTGTGTGTGATTTGAGGCTAGGACGGAAGTTCACCTTCCAGCAGGACAATGACCCTAAACACACTGCTAAAGCAACACTTGAGTGGTTTAGGTGAAACATGTAAATGTGTTGGAATGGCCTAGTCAAAGCCCAGACCTCAATCCAATAGAAAATCTGTGGTCAGACTTAAAAATTGCTGTTCACAAGTGCAAACCATCCAACTTGAAGGAGCTGGAGCAGTTTTGCAAGGAGGAATGGGTAAAAATCCCAGTGGTAAGATGTGGCAAGCTCATAGAGACTATCCAAAGCGACTTTGAGCTGTGATAGCTGCAAAAGGTGGCTCTACAATGTATTGACTTTAGGGAAGTGAATAGTTATGCATATTGACTTTTTCTGTTATTTTGTCCTATTTGTTGTTTGCTTCACAATAAAAAAAAAAAAAAATCTTCAAAGTTGTGCGCATGTTCTGTAAATTAAATGATGCAAATCCTCAAATAATCCATGTTAATTCCAGGCTGTGAGGCAACAAAACACGAAAAATGCCAAGGAGGGTGAATACTTTTGCAAGGCACTGTAATACTGACCTCTGTCCTCTACATCACTTGCTACTAACCTTTGCCCACTGCGTTACTTACTACTTACCTCTGCATCACTTATTTCTGAACTCTGTAATCCACATCACTTTCTATTGACCTCTGAACTCTGCCTCACTTCACTATTGACCTTTAAACTCAGCAACACTTACTACTGACCTCTGCCCCCTGCCAGGGCTGTCTTTAGCACAGGGCAAAAGGGGCAGCTGCCCTTGGCCCAGTCATTGTTGTGGGGCTCAAAGCAGCTGTCCCTTTTTCCCACATTGCCCGCAAATAGTTGATAAGTTGAATAGTTTCTACTGACCTCTGAACTCTGTCACTTACTACTGATCTCTTCGATCTGCATCACTTTCCTCTGAGTCACTTCACTACTGACCACTTAATTCTGCATCACTTACTGCTGAACTCTGCATTACCTGCTACAGCCCACTGTCCTGTGCATTACACAATAATGACCTCTGAACTCCTTACTTATTACTGACCCCTGAATTGTGCATTACATGCTAACCTCTAAACTCTGTGTTACCTACTACCTACCCCTAAACTCTGCACTACTTACTATGGACCCCTGCGTCACTTCACTACTAATCTCTGAACTCAGCATCACTTACTACTGACCTCTGCCCCCTGCATCACTTCACTACTGACCTCTGAATCACTTACTAATGATCCCCGCACCACTTAACTTTGACCTCTGAACTATGCCTTACCTAATACTCACCTCTGAACTCTGTCTCACTTCAATACTGATCTTTGAACTTAGCATCATCTACTACTGACCTTTGCCCCCTGCGTCACTTCACTACTGACCTCTGAATCACTTACTACTGGCCTCTGAACTCTGCGTTACCTTCTACTGACTTCTGAACTCTGCTGCACTTATTACTGATCTCTGCAGTCTGGGTCACTTTCTACTGACCTCAGCATCGTTTATTACTGACCTCTGAGTCACTTTACTACTGACCTTTTATTTCTGCATCATTTACTACTGACTTCTGAATGCATTACATACTAATGACCTCTGAACTTTGCCTTACTTATTACTGACCCCTGAATTGTGCATTACATACTGAAGACCTCTAAGCTCTGTGTTACTTACTATTGATCCATAAACTCTGCATTACTTACTACTGAATCCTACACTCATACCCATTCCTCATACCTGATCTGTCCACAGGGAGCCACAGTACATCATCATTAGCCCCAATCTCCCCTTATGACTGTGTATTGTCAAAATTGCCTGTTTGTTGCACAATGCACATATCTTGTCATGATAACCCATTTGCTGTCCCTGTTTTCTAGCAATTACTGCATATGTGACATATACAAGAAGAAATTATGGGCAGTCATGGCATAGGAACCTGGGGAATTTACCAGGTGATGACTTAAAATGCCAAGGTGCCAATGCCATTTCAGAGAAGCTAGACAGCAATTGTGCTGGAGGTGGTTTTGTCATAGGGCAGTGATGGCAAACCTTGGCACCCCAGATGTTTTGGAACTACATTTCCCATGATGCTCATGCACTCTGCAGTGTAGATGAGCATCATGGGAAATGTTGTTGTGCTTATGCTATGAGGAGCCCTTTTTACTTTTTTCTTTGAATATCACGTGGCTGTCCCTCTGGAATAGGGATAGCAGCAGGTAGCTGGTTGTTGGAGCTTGTGTGTGGAGCCTATGATCATTGAGACTGGATTGCGCTCTGGATCTTGTCTAGTGTGGGAGAGTGAGAGTCTCCTCTGGGCTGTTCCTTGGGACTGCGAACCACAAGCTAGTGACGGATTCCGTTCCTGCAACTTCTGGTCACCAAGACCGCATAGCACAATTGACCTCTCTTACCGTAAGATAATGAGGGTCAACTCCATTCAGTGAGTAGGGACCTGCACCTTTCTTCTATGAATCGGTTGGGAGCACAATCAACAATTATTCACTACTGTGTGACATCTTCACAAAGAGCATGCCTTTTTTTGAATGAAGAGTTTATCGCGTCCACCTATCTATCGTTTTTTTTTTTTGGAGTTCATTCACAAACTTTTCTTCTCATGATTATCTACTCACATGTTCTGTGTAATAAGTCCGCCTGTGTCCAATTTCGTTGTAAAGAATAACTTATAAAATTCACTGAAGGCGGTTTCCATCTTCATTGTGGGCATTTGAAGCCCACAAGCATGTATTTCCTGGATGCGGTGAATGCTGTGCTCCCAGCATTCACCGAGATGTTGTGATGACATTGTTGCACAATGCATGCTGGGAAGCCTGAGACTATCTCCCAGGGGACTGTGGGAGGTCTGGGAGAGGCTAGAAACACGCCTACTCCCATGGGAGGAAAACCAGGAAGTGCTAAGAAGATTAGAAAAAAAAGGTAATTACGGCGATTTAAATTTTTTTACACAGCATGTCAGCATCTAGGCAAGGACGAGAATGCATAGAGATAATGTTCAAAATTTGGGAGGAACCCCGCTTTAATATCACTGGACACTATTTGCACTCTATTATCCAATCATTTATTTTCAAAGTCACTGTCAGATTTTAATTTATTGTGGACTATTATTAGTTTTTATTGCCAGTGCTGTTTGTCTAAGTATTGGTTTCCTGTGACACCACTCCTTTATACAATCCACATTGCAACAGCTGCTGCATTGATACATTTTAGTTACATTGTTTAATTTCAGGCACGATTGTTTTCACTATATTATACATATCCATTATATAACAATAGTTTGAATATGTTTTGGTAAATACCTGAAAGAAACTAAAATTGTGCCTGTGTCTACATATATATGGACCTAACTATATATATATATATATATATATATATATATATATATATATATATATATATATATATATGTTCTTTTTTCGTCCTCTCTCCGGACACCTTTTAAAGTTTATTTTTATTTATTTATTTTTCTCTTCTCCATCCATCCTGTCGGGTTCAGTCTCTCCCGATTCAGAAGACCCCCCCATATAGGCTGTAAATCTCTTGAGGAGGTGGGTTCCCGTGGTGCTGGGATTGTACGGTACAGTATAAATGACTGTGTATTACTGGCATAGGTCACTGGCAGTATAAATGACTGTATATACCTTCGTTAGGCAGGTGCTGACACTCTCTCCTTCAATGTTTTTGTGTGTTCAGGCAGTGGTTTGGCTCGCTGTGACTTGTAGTTCACCGCCTCCACATGTAGTCCTTTCAGGAAGCTCAGAGTTGAGCAGGTGAGGTCAGAGGTAGCTTCCTCTTTGGGTTGCCTAGCAAACACCAGAATGCTCACTGCTGATTGCAGCAGCCTCTGTCCTCTAGGCCGATAGTCTCCAGCTGGTCAATCAACTACTCTGCTCTGCTAAGCCTCCTTTCATGTCTCTCATTACTCTCTGCTGTGTTACTTGTCTGTCAGAGTATTTTTATTATCCTGTACCTTCTAGGACTGGGGAATTTTGCCTACCTGCCTAAATTGCCTTAAGCACTGAAGATTTGGATGGAGAAGTTTATTTTAATTAATTGTATTTATTTTTGTTTTGAAAACAAAACAAAAAAAAAATGTTTTGTTTATTTATTTTTTAAAAGGGAGCACATCCTCTGTGTTTTACAGAGAGGAGGGCCCATTGCGAAATAAATTCCCGCAAAGAGGTTCCAAATCAGCATTCCAGCCTCAAAAGAGTAAAGGAGGGACTAGACATGACAAATCGCAGAGTCGCATGCAGCTGGATAGACGCCTGTTGTCACAGCATTCCAGATCTCCCTCGCTCTTACCTCACTTTAGTCACTCGGACCCAAGCCAAGCGAGGTCAAGACATCAGACGGCTCAGGACAATGCTGCGAAAGCATGCCAGGTTAAATCCTACATTAAGCACGCAGTCAAGCAAGGGTTAAAGAGTGTTTCAAGGAATTCTGCTCATCCTGCTGTATCTTCATCTGCAGATTCAGATCATGTGTTTTCAGTGTGTTTTAACTCTGAAGTCGATAGCGATTCGGATCCCTCTGAGGCGAAAGCTCAATGTGCATAATGGAGTATCGAAGCTGTACCCCTTGGGACACTATGCCTAAGATGGATGCTTCATTACGTGTATTCGCCTGCCACATTACGCTTCCGCTGGAGGATTCGGTCTCTTTTAGAGATCCTATGGATCGCAAAATAAATGCAGACGTAAAAAGGTTGTATAGTTTGGACACAGCAGCCTGCAGACCGGCGGTAGCACTAACTCCTGTGGCAGTAGCACTTGGGCTGGGTTTGCACCCGTGCGTTTTTTGGTCCTTTTTGCGGATTTGCACTACCGTCCATTTATCATGGTCTCCTATGGAACATGTTCTGTGGTGCGGTTCTGCGGAATGCGCTGGGAGTGCATGGGTGTGAATCCAGCCTTATGCCCCGTACACACGGTTGGACTTTGTTCGAACATTCCGACAACAAAATCCTAGGATTTTTCCGACGGATGTTGGCTCAAACTTGTCTTGCATACACACGGTCACACAAAGTTGTCGGAAAATCCGATCGTTCTGAACGCGGTGACGTAAACACGTACGGCGGGACTATAAACGGGGCAGTGGCCAATAGCTTTCATCTCTTTATTTATTCTGAGCATGCGTGGCACTTTGTCCGTCGGATTTGTGTACACACGATCGGAATTTCCGACAACGGATTTTGTTGTCGGAAAATTTTATATCCTGCTCTCAAACTTTTTGTGTCGGAAAATCCAATGGAAAATGTGTGATGGAGCCTACACACGGTCGGAATTTCCGACAACAAGGTCCTATCACACATTTTCCGTCGGAAAATCCGACCGTGTCTACGGGGCATTAGAGTGTGGGTAGCAGAGCTGGTGGATGGATGTTTGGATGAAAGTCTGGGAAGTGGCAGTTCTTCTCCTTTGCAGACTGCTTTAGAGTTGTGGCTGAAGTGGCTGTCGACCAGGTCAAGATGACAGCAAAGATAATGGTTCATTCCGTCACAGCCCGCAGAGCCTTATGGGTGAAGCACTGGTCGGCCGATAAGGCTTCTCAGCACAGTCTGTGTTCGGTTCCATTTGACGGGAAGCTACTCTTCCTGAAGACTTAGAATCAGCAATTCAGCGGGTTTCCGGTGGCAGATCTGGCCTAATCCCGCAGAAGAGAAAAAGACACAACAGCCCTTTTGGTTTAACAAGAGTAGCGCTAACTCTCGGTAGAGCTGCTGGTTTATTGCGGGCTGTTGCCGTCACCTTCACTACCTCTATTTCACCAGAACCGGGTCTAGGGTCCCGTTGAGTTTATCACCATACGATGTAGGCACCGGACACTTGGGTATCTTTTCCAATGCTTTAATAAACATAACTTGAAGGAAGTAGCAGGAAAGAGGTAGAAGGAGAGTTGCAGGGAAGTTCAAATTCATTTTCTTGGCGTGGCATTAGGAATTTAGACTTGTAGATGAATGTACTATCTCTTTAGAGTTTAATCTTTGCTCGCCTGGATAGGTTTCTCTCACTAATCTAGCAGCCAGTACGCAGCACGAACAAAAGTCTCTGCCACAGACTAGATTAGAACAAAACCCGTACGATCCTCTGCCACAGGATGTAATGGTTTATGATGAACAGCAAACACAGCACTAGAACCTTTAAGCCGACCCAGCAGTACTATGCGGTGGGGTTACTTTAGGATACGTCCTCCAACTGAGTCACCAGGCCCCTCTCCAGACCAGCACTCTGCATGATCCTTCCATGACGGGTCCTCCCCTGGGATCTTCTCAGTTGTCCAGCTTCTTCCCTCTAGGACAGACAGCCCAGGACCATTCCTCTGCCACTGTGGTAGGCCCCAGACAGGCTTCTGGGCCCACCCACACGCTGCAGCTATGTGGGCCTCCCGGATGGAGGACCACGAGGTAATACTCCTAGCACATACCTGTCGGCCAGGAGGGCCAGCAGGTGGAACGAAACAAACCCTAAAACATGCCGTCTGTCCCATAAATACCCTCTCCCAGAATGCAACTCGGAGGACATCCTCCACCGAGTTATCTCCGGGACAGAGGAGCACTCATACACTTTAGCGTGTTGCCTTTCCAACACCGACCCATGGTGACAACGACACCCACAGGCACAGTGTGAAATTACATGTAACTCAGCCAAGCTGGAACAGAGGCAAATCTGACTATGTATAAACAGATAACCCACTAAAATTACCTATAAGCGGTAGATTGAAAATCTACCAGCGCTACACAAGAGATCCAAGAAAGATTCAGAGAAGCCAGGGCTTACAGACAGGTTTTTCAGACAGTGGAGGGGAGCTGGTTCAACCTTCCAGAAACCTTCCAAGCCCAGGGCCAACAAAGCTCCTGGGGCTGTGTTTCCACTGCTGCGTCCCCAGAGTTGCGCGATTTACACTGCGACTTTGCTGTGTGATTTTTGATGCAATACCATTCGACCTGTGAAAACCATGTGAGAACAATTCACACAGATGTCGGAACAAAGTAGTGCAAAAACCTTTTTTGGAGTCGCTGCGACTTAGGTCGCACCAGTTAGAGCGGGGACCATTGAAATACATGGGTTTTGACTTGCCATGCGACTTCGCATGTGTCGAGTCGCACAACAACTCGCAGTAGTGGAGACAGAGCCTAATGCCGCGTACACACGGTCGGACTTTTCGTCTACAAAAGTCCAACGGACGCTGACGGACTAAAGCTGGCTGGTAATCCGATCGTGTGTGGGCTTCTCCGGACTTTCAACGTACTTTTTTAGCCTCAAATCCGACGGACTTTAGATTTGAAGCATGCTTCAAATCTTTACGTCGTAACTACGACGGACCCCGAAGTCCGCTCGTCTGTATGCTAGTCCGACGGACAAAAAAACGACGCATGCTCATAAGCAAAAACTAAACGGAAGCACTCGGTCTAGTAAAACTAGTGTTCGTATTGTAGGTAGCACATTCATCACGCTGCAAAATCTGTGATCGTTGAATGCAGCGCATTTTATTTCTTCTTTACGAGTGCTCTAAAGAACGAAGGTGTTTTGCTGTTCATAATCAGAGTTCTCCCAAACTGATTTCTGGATTCTTTTTCTCTTTGATCTCATGAATGATATAGTATGCATTTTAAAAACAATGTTTCCATACTAATAATACTTTTTCCCCTTTTTTTTTTTTAGGTTTGTAAAGTTACCACAAAGAACCCATTATTCTTTTTTTTTTTTATAGTGATTATTTTTTAGTTTTTAGATAAAGTTAACCCAAAGCACCGTTTTTAGTTATGTAAATTTTTTTATTTTCCAGACTTACCACTTGAACATTATTAACATTAGTAATGTATTTTTGGTGTGTTTTTTCCAAACTCAATGAGATTGTTGTCCCTTGTTAATTTAACATTGTGTGTAAAATCAATGATTTCAAAGAAAACACATAAAGTCTTTTGCTAAACTCAAAAAAGATCCATTTATTCATGGTCAAAATAAAATAAAGAGGAAGTCAACGCTGGAAAAAGTCGGTGTACCAGAAAATTGGGATCTTGCGGAGTCCATATAAGAGGGAGCACAATCTGGTCCAAGAATCCCAGAGATCAACAGCACCAGCAGATGATCTAGATGTCCCCAGACTGTGGTCCTACAACATCCTGCGTCTTCTGTCAGACCAGACTGAACCCAGATCATCACTTTCTTCTCTTCCCTGCAGCCTTTCCTCCACGCTGCCCTGCAGCCTTCCCTGTAGCCTTCTTTTGAGGCTGTGGCTCTGGTGTTTCAGTTGTGGCAGGAGGAGGAGGAGGAGGAGGAGGAGGGGGGGCTGCCTCATGTAGTTGGGTGTTTTGTGTTAGCGTGCCCTGCAGCCCCTTATGGATTGTTTCCCCAAATAGGCGCTCACAAATGAGGCGCTGCTCCCAATCCATCTGAAGAAGCCTGCTGGCTAAGTAGCAGCCATAGGATTCTTCCGCTTCGGGGGGGCTCCTTAAAAAACGGGTGGCCTCTTGCATGAGGCGCAGGGATGCGTCCTGTGTGACCATCCCCTTCCTGGCCCTTTTTTTGGGAAGGTGGAGGGGAGGCACTTGGGATTCGGTCAGGCTCCTACTGGGCCCAGCCACCTCACTTGGCCCAGCCACCTCACTTGGCCCAGCCACCTCACTGGGAGCAGCCACCTCACTGGGAGCAGCCACCTCCTGCCTGACACTGGGCCCAGCCTCCTCCAGGATGATGGTGAATCCGGCCTCCTCCAGGCTGTCCATGGGCCCGGTCTCCTCCTGCCTGCCACTTTCCCCACATTCCTCCTGGATGGACTCATCCTGTGTATAAAAAAAGGACAATAGTTTGAGTATATTTTTTTGGGTTCATCAATGACACACAGTTTGCTTCTCATGAATAGCAAATTCAATGTGAATACATCTCTTTAATAAAAGAGTCTAATCAGACACCCTAATTATTTCAAGCAGGTGCCAAACATATTTAGCCACTACTGTCAATTGATATGTATACACAATTTTGAGTGCAAAATTATTTTAGACAATTATAACATCCAGTTAACATCATTAATATTAGTACAGTAAATATTTGTTAAAATAATTTACCTGACTCCAGATGGTCATATCTGGTTCATCCAGGATGGAAGACCCAGCTTGCTCCTCATCAGCCTCTGCTGGGGTGGAGGGAAGGGTGGAGGGAAGGGTGGAGGGAAGGGTTGAAAGTGATGGCCTGGCTTCATTCTGGTCATCCAGAAAACGGAGTTGATTGTAGTACCACAGCCTGGGTACATAAACATCATCTGCTGATGCTCCTGATCTCCTTGATTCCTGGATCTTCTTATGCTCCCTCTTATACATGTTCCTCAAGACCCCAATTTTCTTGAGCAATGTCTCCATTGTTGCTTCCGGGATGGTCGCCTGGACAAAGGACAGAAGTCTCTCCAGCGTTGACTTCCTCACATGCTTTGCATAATACTGAGGGTGTTTCACCTCCCACAAATTCCTCATCTCTCGATATTTCGAAATAAAAGCTGTAAGGAATTCTGGATCCTTAAATAGGGGATTCATTATATCTGGAAAAGATGAAGTCACAAGACAAAAAACACTTTTATTATAGGTTTCTGCTAACCCCTCATCATCTTCTCCCTATGTAGGCCTCATCAATCTATCAAGCCATATAGGCCGCTTGCTACAAAGTCATGACCATAAAACCCAAAAAAATATATATCTAAAATTACCTTCGTTTTGTAACGTCCTGGTCCACTATCACCTACCACAGAACGTACGTACGACACGTGCGCAAGGCCCCTCTTTATACACTACGCATGTGTGAAACTCCGCCTGCGTCGCCCGCCCCTGACATTCGAAATTAACTCATGTTCTCCGCCCCCTAATTCGACGCACAGAACGTACGTACGACACGTGCGCAAGGCTCTTTATACACTACGCATGTGTGAAACTCCGCCTGCGTCGCCCGCCCCTGACGTTCGAAATTAACTCATGTTCTCCGCCCCCTAATTCGATGCACAGAACGTACATACGACACGTGCGCAAGGCCCCTCTTTATACACTACGCATGTGTGAAACTCCGCCTGCGTCGCCCGCCCCTGACGTTCGAAATTAACTCATGTTCTCCGCCCCCTAATTCGACGCACAGAACGTACGTACGACACGTGCGCAAGGCCCCTCTTTATACACTACGCATGTGTGAAACTCCGCCTGCGTCGCCCGCCCCTGACGTTCGATTTTAACTCATGTTCTCCGCCCATTTTTTGTTACGGCGCGTAGTGGAGTTAAAGAATGGCGGAGACACCTGAAATGTTGACGACCTCAGGTAGTGGAGACAGCCCGGAGGCTGGAACGTCAACTAAATCTATGAGGCCTAGATTTAAGGCCTCTAATATGAGTTTTAAAGAGATGGTGGAGATGGTGGCCATTCTTCACAAAGACGACTATGATGGGAATTATGGGCCGTACGCACGGCCAAATTTGCGCAAGGCCAAAATAATGGCGAAGGTCGTGGAGACTTTTGGGGTCCAGCGCTCCAAAGATCAATTGAGAAAAAGATGGTCTGACCTGAAACTCAGGGAGCCGGATCAATACCGACGTATCCGGAAAGTTCTTAAAAAAAGTAAGTACTTGTCGTGTTTTTCTCTTGTGTTTATTACCTTGTATACTGCTCCATGTGCTTTTCCTTCCTATACGATTTTTTGTTCATCGTTTTAAACGATCTTTTAATAAACCTCGTTACACATCTATAGATAGATCTATATATATATAGATATCTATATCTATATCTATATCTATAGATATAGATATAGATATAGATATAGAGAGAGAGAGAGAGAGAGAGAGAAATATATAGAGAGAGAGAAATATAGAGATAGGTAGATAGATAGATATAGAAATGTAAAACATTCTTTTGGAATATTTTAAGTTATCTTAATTTTTTTTCTTTACATTTAGTTAGATATTTAGAGATTTTGTTCCAGATATAGAGAGAGATCAAAAGATTATTAACTATATTTTGAGATATTGATATCTATCTATCTATCCGATATGTCTTTATAATTTTAAATATTGAGGTAAAATAGGAACTCTACACAAACCACTTCACTACAAATGTTGCAAAATTACTATGTACTAAAATATCTGTGTGCTAAGTAGATTAATAATTTTTTGTTTCACATAGGGGAAAAATCACTCAGCCAACAAGAAGACAGTCCACCCCAAGCAAAACATGATTGGGAAATCAGCCCAAGTCCCACTGAGGATGTGGAGGAAGGAGAGGTGGGCGACATGGGCACCCCACCAGGTGAGTGTCTGACACACCAGCTTACGTTAATCTATGCATGGCTGCCTTTTGTTTAATGTAATTTGTCTACTCTATTTTAGGGGATCTGGTTGTGCTTCATTCAAGCAACAGTGCCACCCCCGAGGATGTGGAGGAATTAGGCTACATGGGCACCCCACCAGGTCAGTGTCTGAGACAACAGCTTTATTTATGGTAAGGTAAACTATGTATGTGTGCATATTTCTAAAGACATTTTTTGGTTTCATTCCACTTTAGGTACAACAAGAAGTGACTATTTCACCTCTGAAAGTGCCCAACGGCTAATTGGTCAAATAATGGCCTGGAATAAAGACATCGATGAAATGCGTAATCGGCTGGATCGTATGCAGCAGGAAATGAAGGACATGATTGATGTTTTGGGTCGAATCTAAATGCCCTTTTTTAAACCCCAAAACATCAATCATGTCCTTCATTTCCTGTTTTGCTGACCCCATTCTGGGCCTTCTCTTTCTTTTTTTGGCAGAACATAAATGGCTGTTTAACCTAATGTAAAAAAGGAGGGCTGTTTCTCGTAAATACCTCAAAAATCCACAAAAAAATAAAACTTGATTTTCTCAAAAACCCAAAAAAAAAAAATAATAATTGATTTTAAAAAACCAAAAAAAACTAAAAAAACTTGATTTTAAAAAACCAAAAAAAACTAAAAAACTTGATTTTAAAAAAACAAAAAAAAATAAAAAAATAGATTTTAAAAAAACAAAAAAAAACAAAAAAAAACTTGATTTTAAAAAACCAAAAAAAACTAAAAAACTTGATTTTAAAAAAACCAAAAAAAAATAAAAAAATAGATTTTAAAAAAACAAAAAAAAAAAAAAAAAAACTTGATTTTAAAAAACCAAAAAAAACTAAAAAATTTGATTTTAAAAAACCAAAAAAAAATAAAAAAATAGATTTTAAAAAACCAAAAAAAACAAAAAAAAACTTGATTTTAAAAAACCAAAAAAAAATAAAAAACTTGATTTTAAAAAACCAAAAAAAAATAAAAAAATAGATTTTAAAAAACCAAAAAAAACAAAAAAAACCTTGATTTTAAAAAACCAAAAAAAACTAAAAAACTTGATTTTAAAAAACCCAAAAAAAATAAAAAAATAGATTTTAAAAAAACAAAAAAAACAAAAAAAAACTTGATTTTAAAAAACCAAAAAAAATTAAAAAAAACTTGATTTCCAAAAAAATAAAAAAACAACAAAACTTGATTTTCAAAAAAACAAAAAAAACAACAAAACTTGATTTTCCCAAAAAAAAATAAAAAAGCCTGTTTGCGAAAATCAAAAAGCCAAAAATATTTTTTTGTGGATTAGGTAGAAATATTTAAATATAATTATATTTTTCTACATTATTAAGATATCATTATATTTTTGTCTATGAACATTTTATACTAAATGCAGAACTGAATGCATAACAACCATTAATAAAAACATCTCCTTATAGGAATTAAATAAATGTGTGGTTTGTTATTTCAAGGCTCAGTATCAGTTTGGTTATAATTGTAAAAAAGTTGTTTACAGTGGCAATGGAGCTTATTTAGACATTTAAAATTAAAATACAGTTGGCACTACAACTGCTCGACCATAACCTAGGAGACAGCCCAAAAGAAAGGCAAGCAATAAATATAATGCAAGATTTCCTCAATATTTTTTTTATTGTAAAAAATTATATATCCTGGCCCATTGCAATGGCCCCCCTACCCATAAAATAATTAACATATTGCTGTCTAACTTGACGGGCACTTTGGGGGGCCAAGCCAGTACGGACAGTATCCAGGCCTGTAAGGTTGGCTTCTATTTGTCCGGCCTCAGGCCCAACTGTGCCTATATAATTGGGAGAATGCTTGTTTAAAAAGTTGTGCAGAATGCAGCACGATAAAATGATAAAATTAAGTTTGTATTCCGCCAAATTAATGGCTGTTTGAAACAGGCGGAACCGGCTGGCCAGAATTCCAAACGCATTCTCAACCACTCTTCTAGCTCTGGCCAGCCGGTAATTAAAAACCCTCCTCTCCGGGGTGAGGGTTCTTTGGGGGAATGGCCTCATGAGGTGCTTGCTGAGAGCGAAGGCTTCATCGGCAATGAAGACAAAGGGGAGTCCTTCCACGTTATCCTCATCAGGTGGCAATCCCAGGCCACCACTCTGGAGACGCTGGCAGAACTCCGTCTGGGCAAATACTCCTCCATCCGACATCCGGCCATTCTTCCCCACGTCCACATATAAAAAATCATAGTGTGCCGACACCACCGCCATTAAAACAATACTGTGGAACCCCTTATAATTAAAATAATATGACCCCGAATGGGGTGGTGGCACAATGTGGACATGTTTCCCATCTATAGCCCCTCCACAATTGGGAAAGTCCCAACGGCTGGCAAAATGGGATGCCACAGTCTGCCATTCCTGTGGCGTTGAAGGAAACTGGGGAATCAAACAAGAAAACCAAAATCAATTAATTTGGAAGCTAACATTGCAAGAAAATTAGACAATTAAAAACATTATTCCCCAGCATCAGTATAACATTAAATAATTTAATTCTTCTGGAATAACTAATATGGAAAGGCACACTTATCAGATTGCTCACCCCCTCTGATGGAACATTGATTACATTTTAGGGGGTTGTGAAATCCCTAAAAAAGATTACTTTTAGGACACGCAGGAATTTAGGGACTAAAAAGGCTACAAGACTGCAGTTGTCGCACTCTGCAGGTGCAGTTGCTAACCAGCTTACAGTAAATGAGGTAATGTAAAAAGGCATTCATGTTGCAAGGAGTACACAATCACAGGCAAGGGCAATTAATGAAAACACTTTGAGGCTTGCATATGATTTGATGATGGAAATCAGCAGAGCTTATGCTCATTTACTAAAGCACTGGAACAAATGCACTTGTAGAGTGCACATGCATTTTGCAAACTGCAACATATATTTGCTTTAGACAAATCAACACCACAGAACATTCAAGCAAATTTTAACGAGGGTGGGGGGGGGGGGTGAAATCTAGATAATTGCTCATTAGCAGCACACTATTTGGAGTGAGTTTAGGTGGGGGGGGTGGGGGGGTTGTGAAATCTAGATAATTGCTCATTAGCAGCACACTATTTGGAGTGAGTTTAGGTGGGGGGGGGGGTGGGGGGGTTGTGAAATCTAGATAATTGCTCATTAGCAGCACACTATTTGGAGTGAGTTTAGGTGGGGGGGTGGGGGGGTTGTGAAATCTAGATAATTGCTCATTAGCAGCACACTATTTGGAGTGAGTTTAGGTGGGGGGGGGTGGGGGGGTTGTGAAATCTAGATAATTGCTCATTAGCAGCACACTATTTGGAGTGAGTTTAGGTGGGGGGGGTGGGGGGGTTGTGAAATCTAGATAATTGCTCATTAGCAGCACACTATTTGGAGTGAGTTTAGGTGGGGGGGGTTGTGAAATCTAGATAATTGCTCATTAGCAGCACACTATTTGGAGTGAGTTTAGGTGGGGGGGGTGGGGGGGTTGTGAAATCTAGATAATTGCTCATTAGCAGCACACTATTTGGAGTGAGTTTAGGTGGGGGGGGGGTTGTGAAATCTAGATAATTGCTCATTAGCAGCACACTATTTGGAGTGAGTTTAGGTGGGGGGGGGGGTGGGGGAGTTGTGAAATCTAGATAATTGCTAATTATAAGCACACTAAATACACTCAAACAAAATACATTCAAAATGAGTAGACTAGGTGGATATGTTCCCATCACTTCATGCTGGGAAGGTTATTGAAGGAAAATATACATGCATGACAAAAAATAACAGGAAAAAATTCCAGCATGTGTGAGGATAAAAAGGGGACATTCACACTATATTGCAATGATGGTAAGTAGTGTTTGAAGCAAGAAATACATTACATTATCAAAGATTACATAAAAGAACATGTGATGCTAATAAAAGAAAAATATCTTACCTTAATATAGTCCTTCTGCAGGACCTGGATGATGGCAGAACAGGTCTCTGGGATAATGATCCCCAGAGCCTGGGGGGAGATGCCTGTCGAGAACTTAAGGTCCTGCAGGCTTCTCCCTGTGGCCAAATACCGCAAGGTAGCGACCAGCCTCTGCTCCGGAGTGATGGCTTGCCTCATGCAGGTATCCTGCCTGCTGATATAGGGGGTCAGCAAAGCCAACAAACGGTCAAAAACGGGGTCCGTCATCCGGAGAAAGTTCCTGAAATCCTCAGGATTATTCTCACGGATCTCACGGAGCAAAGGCATGTGACAGAACTGGTCACGCTGAAGCAACCAATTCTTGGTCCATGAACTCCTCCTCGCCCTGTTCATGGACTGGTCTTGGGCTGAAGAATAAACTACAGCACCAAGCACATACAATGCACGAGCTCTACGACGAGTACGTACAGGTAACATGGCTTCAAAACGGTCGGCTGGTCAGAACGCACTAAACAGAACGCACTGAAGAACAGCAAGGCCTGTGAAGAACGACCTGAAAATCAGGAACGAGCGGCCAATAAAACAAAGATTTCTCAATGCCAACTGACCAAACGCACTGAAAAGCAGATACAAACCTCACAAGCACAGACTGAACAACAGTTAAAACGAACTGAAAAATACGAGTCTCACAAGCGTGAATCGTCTCTCACCAAACTTCTACTAACACGAGATAAACACGAGATTAGCAGAAGGAGCCCAAAGGGTGTCGTACGGGCTATTGAACTTCCGTTTTATAGTCTCGTCGGACTTGGTGTACGTCACCGCGTACTAGGCTGTCGTACTTTTGTGTGGTCGTGTGTAGGCAAGTCCGTTCCTAAGAAAGTCTGCCGCAAGTCCGCCGAAGGTACGTCGGAAGTATGTCGGACAGGCTGTCGGACTTTTGTAGACGAAAAGTCCGACCGTGTGTACGCGGCATTAGGCTTCAAATAAGTCCTTCTGAAGCTGTCTCCGCTTAACCCTCTCAAGTAGGAGCAAGACTAGCCCAATTCAGGGGGGGTTTGGGCGGACAAATTACATGATGCCTGGATTGTAGCCATCATTCGATCACGTTCTCGTCTCGAGTTCGGAACAAGGCCCCCTCAGACCTTGTTCATAAAAAACTGGACTTCCTATGGATTTGGAAAGGAGGCAATGTTTGCAAGGATATATAGGGGAGCTGTTGGCAGCAAACGCCATCTTTCCGGTTCCAAGGCACGAACTGGGTCAAAGAGTATGTTCCCTCTCTGTTTTTGGTCCCAGAGGCTTCAGGGGGTTTCGGACCAGTTTTTGACCTCAAAGTTCTGAATTCTTACATGAAAGTTTCACCATTCAAAATGGAGTCATTGGAAATGATCATTTTGGTTGTGGAATCAGGAGACTGGATGGTTTCCATCGATCTGGCGGATGCGTATCTTCATGTCTCCATAGATGCATCTCACCATCGCTTTCTCAGGCCTCCCATTCGGTCTCTGCACGACTCCGAGAACGTTTTTAAAGCTACTGTCTGCTGTCGTTGTGACTTTCAGAGGCAAGGGAGTGCAAATATTTCATTATCTAGATGACATGCTACTTCTGGGTCCGTCAAATGAGCTCCTTCTAGTTCATGTGAATTCACCTGCAAAACACTAGCTCGTTTCGGTTGGTTGATCAACTTTCGGAAGAGCCAGATGTATCTGACTCAAATGTTGGAGTATTTAGGAGTAAAATTCAGCTCGGATCGGGTCGTGTTTCTCTTCCTCAGAGGAAGGTTCAGGAGATCCAGTCTCAGACATAGCAGTGATGGCCAGGCCTTCTATGATACTGAAGGAATGCCTGCAGTATCTGGGGGTTTTATCAGCACAGCCACAGTTTTAGTAGTCCCGTGGGTCAGGTGGTGCAGAAGGAGGTTTCAATGCAACTTTCTTCTTCAGTGGGATCGTCTGCCAATTCCGATAATCTGGTCCCTGGTTGGTGGTCAGTAGCTCGCAATCTTTCCAGCGGAGTTCCGTTGAAGGCCTCAGAACCAATAGTGGTGTCGACCAATGCCAGTCTGGCAGGCTGCAGGGCACACTGCCTGGGACTGCCGGTTCAAGGCCAATGGTACCTTTGTGGGGCGAGGAGTTTAAATTTCCTGGGATTGGATGCTGTCAAACGCGCTCTTAGCGTTCCAACCTATGTTGCGAGGTCGAGCTGTCAAGATTCTTTTGGACAACAAAACTACGGTGACTTATGTATCTCATCAAGGGGGCACAAGAAGTCACCCTCTCCTTCAGGTGGCATGTCAATGTTCCTCTGCACAGAGAAGAATCTCGGCTCTCTTACAGCATCTTAACTCCCAGGGCCTGGCAATGTTTTAGCAGATTGCTTGAGTTGAGGCTTTGGGGATCACAAAAAATGGGGCCTCAACCCCAAGTACCTATGCAAGATCTTCAGGGTCTGGGGGACACCTTCGATAGACATTATGGCATTGGAGAATTGTCAACTGCCTTGCTTCTTCTCCCGGACCTAGCATCCACAGGCATTGGGTCAGGGTGCTCTGTCCAGGTCTTGGAACTTCCCCTTGGTGTATGTGTTCCCGCCGTTTCCATTGGCTCTCAAAATCCTGCTGAAGATTTAGCGAGAAAGGGTCACAGCAATAGTAGTCCTACCTTACTGGCTCAGGGAGCTGTGGTTCCCTCTGGCTTGGAGGATAAAATTGGGCTCACCAATCCCTCTGCCTCCTTGTCAAATTCTCCTTCTGCAAAGTGGGGCCTGACACCTGAACTGCAGGAGGATAAAATTATAAATGACATTATTACAGGATCGTCGGAACGAATGTAACCTACGGAAAGGGGTTGGGACCTTGGATCTCCTTCAGTATCTAACATTTTGGAGTTTCTGCAGGGTAGTCTCCAAGGGTTAGCTTATAATTCCCTGAAGGGTCAAATCCCTGCCTTGTCGTGTACAAGATATGCTCTACATCCGTTGGTGATCTCATTTTTTTAGGGGCAGCCATAGAAATCAGACCTCCATTGAAATCGTTTTTTCCAAAAGAGGACTTAACACTAGTCTTGGGAACATTGCTGGTTCCTCCGTTTGATCAAGCTTTCTCTTGTTCATTATTTCTTTTAACAGGTTTTTGTTTTTTGCTAGCCATGGCCTCGGCCAGAAGAGACTCTGAGTTGTGCGCCTTCTCACCTAAAGAACCATATTGTTTGGTGCTCCCAGACAAGATGGTCCTTGGGCCGATACCGAGCTTTCTACCTAAGGTGGCCACATAATTTCGTATGAACTGGGAGGTCATTCTCCCAGCCTTTCCGGCGGATACAGCTGATGAGTGGAGTTGGTTAGACTCTGCGGTTTCAACCTACCTGAAATGGACTAAAAGCTTTGGAAAACAAGATCAGCTGTAGCTTTTCCCAATGGGGCCTAAAAAAGGGGTATGCCAGCAACATCCAGAGTTGCGTCTTCCTTGTTTGTCAAAACCATGCGGGGGGCATGACCAGATGAGGAAGTGAGAGGATGTGAGTGCGGCTCCCTCTCCCTCCGCTCCGAACAGCCAGGACGCTGATTAAGGGCATGCAGGCCGGTTTGTGATGATCAAAAGCGTCGGGCTGAGCTGAATAGCCTTCATGCGCTCTGTCTCACTGTACAACTCACATACAACCCAGGCGCCAGTGCGGGCTTTGTTGACGGATTCACAGGGGCGGTTTGAGAGGCCCCCCCTTGCTTGTCAGCAGCTAAGGAAAAAAAAAAACAGCTCCAGCAGTAGCAATGGCGGTGTGTGTGTCTGGCGGAATGCTGTGATGCAAGGAACCAGATGCTGAGGAGGAATGTGGGGACGCTGGATGCAGGTGAAAGCCCTCCCTTCTCCCCCCCCCGCTATATCTGATTTTTTTTCTCAAACTGTAAGGCCCCTTTCACACGGGACGGATCCGTGTTGATCCGCCCCGTGTTTATCCGCTGCTCAGCGGGGATCGCTCCGCTTTCCCCAGCTGAGCAGGCAGATGACAGGGCGGGACCCACACACTGTGCAGGGACCGCCCTGTCAGATCTCCGCTCTCCCCTATGGGGGATCGGAGGAACACGGACCGTCTGTCCGTGTTCCTCCGATCCGCTCTGCAGACGGATAGAAAAATAGGATTTTCTTCCGTCCGCAGAATCGGACGAGAGCGGAGGCGGACGACATCGGGTGTTAGCGGATGTACATCCGCTGACACCCGCTATCCCATAGGGATGCATGTATGTCCGTATTTCATCCGAAAACGGATGGATGAAATACGGACATACGGTCCGCATGTGTGAAAGGGGCCTTAGACTGGACTGAGTATATTAAGTAAATGTTGGCTGCACTGAAATGCTGATGTGTCTAAGGACTCTATGTTTTAAACATAAAGACAGCTCCCAAAATCAGTGTGGGAGACTGATAGGGAGCTGGTCTATGGGACAATCTTAATAACAGTAGGATCAACAGAATTGTGTCTTTGGAGATCACTTTATTTATTTTAGATACAATTCAAATTAAGCTCTCTATTGACATGCTGGCTGGGTGGAACTACTTGTAGGCAGTGAGATCAACATTTGTTATTTACCTTAAACATAAAACAGTAATGAGGATGAACCTTTGAACTTATGAATGCTGGATATAGGTGAAAACCGCTCTTCCTCTCTTACCCTGTTTTCCTTGATTAGTTTTTCAAACTTCTGGTGCAAGTTTACTATGAAAATGCTGGCGGTGTTGTAATGTTGATGCACTAAAGGAGACGCACTTTTCATTTTCTCACCAAGCAATGAAACAGTCCTAAGAAACAGGAACCGTAGAAGTAATGTGAGAATAATAGGCATGCCTGAACAGAGCGAGGGATCCGATCCTATAGAATTCCTGGAGGGGTGGTTGAAGGAGACATTTGGGGTGGCATCTTTTTCCCTTTTTTTTGGCATTGAACGTGCCCATCAAGTCTCCTTTAAGCCCCGTCAGGGAAGTGAATATTCAAGACCCTTACTTATAAAAATGTTTAACTTTAGAGATAAAGTGACACTACTCCGGAAGGCTAGAGAAATGGGAGAAATACTCTACAGAGGGACAAAAATCTCATTTTATCAGGATTTTTCCCCAGACCTTCAAAAACGGCGAGCGGCCTTTATGCCAATCAAATGCATGTTACAGCAAAATAAGATGAAGTATGCACTGCTCTATTCTGCCAGCATGAGGGTATCTACAACGAATGGTATACATTTCTTTGATTCCCCGTCGGGCATTGAGAGGTGATTGGAGGATAATAGAAAAACATCACGGAATACTGCGGGACAAGAGACTAGAGACTAATTAGATTTTTTTGGTCCCCCCCCTTTTTTTTTCTGGTTTGTTCTGTTTGTTTTTTCTTTTGTTGTTTTTCTGTTTCCCCCACAGAGTTTGCTGCTTTTTTCATATAAATTCAATTTTTAAATACTAGGGTGGGGGGGGAGGAAGAGAGAGGGGAAAATAATAACTAAAACACCAATTGAAACACTAAGGGGAGAAAGGGGGAAGAGAAAAGAAGAAGTACAAATTAGTTAGATTAAAATGGGGCTGGTTTGATACACTTATTTAGACAGTAGATACAAGGACTAAAGCACATGAATAGCACTAAAAGGTTTTTGGAGGGAGGGGAGGGGGGTGGTTTGGGACCCTTGGAGCAAGGGCGGAAAGGGATGTATGGTAGAGGTGAGGTTATAGGGAATGTGTGTAGTGTGGAGGTCAGAGATAAAGCCCCTAGGGTAGGCCCAGCTGGGCTAAGAGGGAGGGTGGGGGGTAGGGGATGGAGGGTAGGGGGTAAAGGGGGGGTGGGGAGGGTGAATGGGGGGAGGGTGAAGGGGGAGGTAGGCAAAGGGAGGGAGGGGGAGGCACACCACAAACATATAGCGGAAAATATCACAGACATAAGCTTTGTTATTTATGTATTTTATGTTTTACCACTGGTAGGCGGGAAAAAATGGGGAATTTATATGGATATGTATCTTATGTTTGCAGGTTTTTGGGGACAGGTGACACCCAGAAGGGCAAACACGCCCTGACCCATTCTTTTTATTTTTATTTTTCTTACTTTGCACAGTCCCTGGTTTGTCCCACGCAATGGTTAATGTGAAGAGTAGGGGTATAATACTAATGACATGGAACGTGAGGGGACTGGGGGATAAGGACAAAAGAAATGCAATGTTTAAATATTTGGATAAAATGAAACCTCAGATAATCTGTTTGCATGAAACACATGTGCCCCGACTCTGTCCACCTTCTGTACTTACGGAAATATCTGATACAGTTTCATTCCATACACGCCTCATATTCGAGGGGAGTAAAGTATAATGGTATCGACTGATGTATCCTTTGAGTGTATTCAACAGAAGGTGGTCAAGAAAGGAAAACTTATTTTCTTGTTTTGCAAACTCAATGGGTTAGCATGTATTATTGCCTCAATCTATATCCCTCCACCGTTCTCAACATCCTCTCTTAGAAGCTTAGCGCAATTTATGGCCCTATATCCGGATGTTCCAGTGTTAGCACTGGGAGACTATAATAATACCTTGGATAATTCCCAGGATAGAATGTCCTTGACACCCAGAGGGGTGAGACAGATAGCCGGTAAAACGGCTTTCGCCTCCTTAATCTTGGAACTGGGACTGATGTCTGGCAAGAGAGGCATGAAGAGGATAGATGTTATTCATGCTACTCTGCAACACATGATGGACTCTCCCATATTGACTTGGGTTTAGGGAACGAGGTACTTATGCAGCGGGTGGTGGACTCGGCCTATGAATCCGATCACTCTCCATTCTGGGTACGGCTGGATGTTACTGTAGCATCGGACTGCCCATTATGGAAAGTGAACCCCTTTTGGTTAACCCTGCTCCCATCAGCGGATAGAACGAGGTGGGCATTGCGGGAATTTTTGCATTTTAATAGGGGATCTGCTAGCGCAGCGGTAGTATGGGATACACTTAAGGCATTCCTAAGGGGATGCCTTATTAGAGAGATTGCGGGAGTCAAAACTCGGTCCAGGGAATAGGAGAATAGGGTACGGGATGAAGTGAAAGCGAGAGAACAGGCCCTAATAGCTGACCCATCTCAATCTAACCATGACTCCTGGACAGAGGCACAAGCAATGTATAATTCGGTTTTGTTGTCCGCTGCGGAGAAGAGGAGATATTTTCAGCAACAGAGCTATTTTGAAGAAGGGGAAAACACTGGCCGCCTTCTTGCTCTCATAGCCAGAGAACAGCGGGAATCCACTAATATCTCGGCGGTAAGGGCAGAATCTGGGGAGAAACAGACTCGTGGCTCGGATATTTTACATAATTTCCAGCGGTTCTATAAGGACTTACAGTCAAGTCCATAAATATTGGGACATCAACACAATTCTAATCCTTTTGGCTCTATACACCACCACAATGGATTTGAAAAGAAACGAACAAGATGTGCTTAAACTGCAGACTTTCATCTTTAATTTGAGGGTATTTACATCCAAATCAGGTGAACGGTGTAGGAAATACAACAGTTTGTATATATGCCTCCCACTTTTTAAGGGACCAAAAGTAATGGGACAATTGGCTGCTCAGCTGTTCCATGGCCAGGTGTGTGTTATTCCCTCATTATCCCATTTACAAGGAGCAGATAAAAGGTCCAGAGATCATTTCAAGTGAGCTATTTGCATCTGGAATATGTTGCTGTCAACTCTCAATATGAGATCCAAAGAGCTGTCACTATCAGTGAAGCAAGCCATCATTAGGCTAAAAAAACAAAACAAACCCATCAGAGAGATAGCAAAAACAATAGGTGTGGCCAAATCAACTGTTTGGAACATCCTTAAAAAGAAAGAACGCACCGGTGAGCTCAGCAACACCAAAAGACCCGGAAGACCACAGAAAACAACTGTGGTGGATGACCAAGGAATTCTTTCCCTGGTGAAGAAAACACCCTTCACAACAGTTGGCCAGATCAAGAACAGGAGGTAAAAGTGATGAAAGACTAATGCGCACAACCAAATTCTCACAGGATCACGGGCATTAAACAACGATTAGAGAAGCTGCCTACATAGGAGGTGGCCTCACCCACCCTAAATAAGTAGCGTATTACAGATCAAAGTTATGTGGCGCTAGTCTAAGTATGCTAACAAATGGGAAAAATATAAGCTTCCTTACTGTTCAATAACCAAAAACTCTCAATAGACAATAATCACTTCACCCATTGGGGGGCAGCAAAATCAACAAGCTTTAGAATACTGGTGAGTGAAACAAAATTAACTATGTGTCATCCAATAAATCAAGTATTCTTCAAATCAAACTAAGTGAAACTGTGACTAAGTGCTACTTAAAACCCAGTCGAACAATGAAAAAAATATATAATTCCTCAAAATGTGTCATCCATAGTGTAAAATATTCTTCAACTCAATATATGATGAAAACTGTACTACAATATGAAATGCAACTCTATATCACATAATAAATACAAAGTGATCAAGTGCAAAAAAAATGTGGCAATAAATGCACCGACGTGCATATAAATCCGATTCGGAAATAGGCTCCCAGAGTCCAACACCTCCCCCAAAACAATAAAAAAATTAATAAAATTAAAATATAAAAATAAAAATAGTGAAAAAAATAGTGACAATAAATTGTGATCAAGTCCAAAATAATGATGCTTCATGCAATGTGATTCATAGTGTCCATATCAATGGTTGATATCAGCATGCCAGTAGCGTGACTTGTGCTGGATTCATATACTTGGAAAACTGGTGCAGCACACAGGTGTTTCCCCCAGCCTCTCACCTCTATCAGCGGCCCCCAGTGGGCCAAGTCAGGCCAGTGGTTAGTAATCCTCTGTGTGTGATGGTGCTCCAGCAGCCGTCCCTCTCTTCCTACAGGTATATCTGGGTCAAAATTCTTTAGCAGGTCACCAGCGCTCCCACCGGCCCCAGAATGACAATGAAGAAGGAGATGCTCCCATAGTAAAGTACTTCCAATGCACGTTTAGGGATGACATCCCTTTGATAAAGTCACGTGGGTGTGACGCAACGCGTCAGGGTAGGAGGAGCCAGGTGCCGACGCTTCCCGGGGACGGCCGTACCCGGAAGCCTGAGTGTCTCTACTGTCATTCCGCTGACATTTCCAGATTTTAATGTAAGTTACTACTTTTTTTAATAAACGTGCATTGGAAGTACTTTACTATGGGAGCATCTCCTTCTTCATTGTCATTCTGGGGCCGGTGGGAGCGCTGGTGACCTGCTAAAGAATTTTGACCCAGATATACCTGTAGGAAGAGAGGGACGGCTGCTGGAGCACCATCACACACAGAGGATTACTAACCACTGGCCTGACTTGGCCCACTGGGGGCCGCTGATAGAGGTGAGAGGCTGGGGGAAACACCTGTGTGCTGCACCAGTTTTCCAAGTATATGAATCCAGCACAAGTCACGCTACTGGCATGCTGATATCAACCATTGATATGGACACTATGAATCACATTGCATGAAGCATCATTATTTTGGACTTGATCACAATTTATTGTCACTATTTTTTTCACTATTTTTATTTTTATATTTTAATTTTATTAATTTTTTTATTGTTTTGGGGGAGGTGTTGGACTCTGGGAGCCTATTTCCGAATCGGATTTATATGCACGTCGGTGCATTTATTGCCACATTTTTTTTGCACTTGATCACTTTGTATTTATTATGTGATATAGAGTTGCATTTCATATTGTAGTACAGTTTTCATCATATATTGAGTTGAAGAATATTTTACACTATGGATGACACATTTTGAGGAATTATATATTTTTTTCATTGTTCGACTGGGTTTTAAGTAGCACTTAGTCACAGTTTCACTTAGTTTGATTTGAAGAATACTTGATTTATTGGATGACACATAGTTAATTTTGTTTCACTCACCAGTATTCTAAAGCTTGTTGATTTTGCTGCCCCCCAATGGGTGAAGTGATTATTGTCTATTGAGAGTTTTTGGTTATTGAACAGTAAGGAAGCTTATATTTTTCCCATTTGTTAGCATACTTAGACTAGCGCCACATAACTTTGATCTGTAAGAACAGGAGGTAGGTGTATGTGTGTCAAAGTCAACAATTAAGAGAAGACTTCACCAGAGTGAATACAGAGGGTTCACCACAAGATGTAAACCATTGGTGAGCCTCAAAAACAGGAAGGCCAGATTAGAGTTTGCCAAACAACATCTAAAAAAGCCTTCACAGTTCTGGAACAACATCCTGTGGACAGATGAGACCAAGATCAACTTGTACCAGAGTGATGGGAAGAGGAGAGTATGGAGAAGGAAAGGAACTGCTCATGATCCAAAGCATACCACCTCATCAGTAAAGCATGGTGGTGGTAGTGTCATGGCGTGGGCATGTATGGCTGCCAATGGAACTGGTTCTCTTGTATTTATTGATGATGTGACTGCTGACAAAAGCAGCAGGATGAATTCTGAAGTGTTTCGGGCAATATTATCTGCTCATATTCAGCAAAATGCTTCAGAACTCATTGGACGGCGCTTCACAGTGCAGATGGACAATGACCAGAAGCATACTGCGAAGCAACCAAAGAGTTTTTTAAGGGAAAGAAGTGAAATGCTATGCAATGGCCAAGTCAATCACCTGACCTGAATCCGATTGAGCATGCATTTCACTTGCTGAAGACAAAACTGAAGGGAAAATGCCCCAAGAACAAGCAGGAACTGAAGACAGTTGCAGTAAAAGCCTGGCAGAGCATCACCAGGGATGAAACCCAGCGTCTGGTGATGTCTATGCGTTCCAGACTTCAGGCTGTAATTGACTGCAGAGGATTTGCAACCAAGTATTAAAAAGTGAAAGTTTGATGGATGATTGTTAATCTGTCCCATTACTTTTGGTCCCTTAAAAAGTGGGAGGCACATATACAAACTGTTGTAATTCCTACAATGTTCACTTTATTTGGATGTAAATACCCTCAAATTAAAGCTGAAAGTCTGCAGTTAAAGCACATCTTGTTCGTTTCATTTCAAATCCATTGTGGTGGTGTATAAAGCCAAAAAGATTAGAATTGTGTCGATGTCCCAATATTTATGGACCTGACTGTATATTCCTCCAAAACTAGCTATAACCCATCCGATCTGGCGCGGTTTCTACAAGCCTGCCTGTTTCCACGACTATCTGAGGCGGACAGGGAAATGTTGAACTCTCCAATCACATTGGCAGAGGCACTGGAGGGGACATCACATCATAAATCCCCAGGCCTAGATGGGGTACCGGTGGAGGTATACTCCTATTATAGAGAGGACCTTCTATTACCCCTGCTACAGGCTATAATGGAGGCAGAGGAAATAGGCAGCCTACCAGATAGCATGCAAGAGGCAATAATAACAGTACTCCCAAAACCAGGAAAAGATAGACTCCTATTGGACTCTTATCGTCCAATATCTCTGCTAAATGCGGATATCAAGCTTTTTGCTAGAGTCTTGGCTAAGAGGCTGTTAGGGAAATAATTCACCATCTCAGACCGTCCTCGGGCATCAAGGTAATATTTATTGCATATGCAAGAGAAATGACGATGACAGCATGAAGATGTAATGCTATTCATTTCTAAGGAAAATACTGTGGTACATGTCTTTTTTATAAGCCCTGGACACCCCCCTTTCCTGTCTTAAAACATGCCCAGTCTCATGTATTTTCAACTTTATTCTGGACGTAACAGGAAAGGTGGAAGTGTCTGTTACAGACTGTTATCTTCATCTAACAATGGTTACAGGATACTGACTTGAAAACTCCCCAAGTCAACACAAAAATACAGGATATATGCAAAACTGCAGCTCTAAGCATTTTATATTGCTGAATATATATATATTGCTGACTCCATATTATCTATAGTTTATTTCTAGGCCATGATAAACAAAATGGCATCTTTCATAACTGACATTTAAAGTATAATTTCTCTTACATCTCCCCCCTTTTATACTAATAATGTCAATACTTCAAATATCCAGGTTATTTTATTTTACCAAGTATTATCATTTTGACAGATGAGTCCTCAGCGAAAGTTGTAAATTCATCATCAGGTTCCGAGTATAGTTCCGTGTCGGTGTGGAGGAGCATAGTTTTTGTTAAAGATGTGTCAATCAGTCTTTGAAGAATTCCCCTAATACAGGGAATGCAGCAACATCCACACAATGTAAGAACTGCGGCTGCCATGACAATAGAGATAAGCAAACTTTTTGCAAGATCACCCCATTTACCAAACCATTTTTCAAAAAGTCTCGTCAGGGGGTTCTCTACACCAGAGTTCTCAGCTAATTCTTCGGATAGCATTTGTAGGCCTTGTAAGGCCTTGGTGATACTTCCATCAGGTGCCGTATTTTTTTGGAATAAAAGTGCAGCAGAAGGTGCCGAACATTTTGCATACCCCGCCCCTTTCTGCCAGCAACATACCCAACGCTATACTGTTCTGCCACGCTGTCAAAGAGGTGACGTCCAATTGTGCTGCTATGCCTTTGATAGCATCTCTGGTGTAATTCACAAACCTCTGCTGATTGTAGTAGATGTAGTTTATCCAGTCGACGTTCTTGTTGGGCTGGACCCATATGAAGAGTGAGGTGAGTCCTGCTGTTATTTGATTCTGCGCTTTAATTCCATCTGGAACTCCTCGTGGAACACCTATTTCGTCTATATACACTCGGTTGTCAAATGATCCTTGTGGTGTTTCTCGCTTAATTCCTTTAAAAAAGTATTTACCTGGTAGTTTCATTGATTTATCACTCATAGGAACTATATAAAAGGGAAGCAGCAATCGGGTAAGGGCACAATTACCCTCCCCTTTAGGTGGCAGTCTGGGCCTTAGTCTCTTATCTCCACACAGACACCAAACATCAGCCAATTGCTGTTTTTGTTCCTGAAACCATTTTAGTTCATACTTAATGTCCGTAGTACGGGTTGTAATTACACAATATTCAGGGGACAGGGTGCCAACATTTGTACCATTACTGTCATTGTTAGAAAAACAAGTAAAATTTCCTGGTAATGCTTGTACTGATGGGGGTATACTTTGCATTTTAGTCTTAGGGTAACTCTTTTTCTCATTTACACATTCTGACCCAGTTATATTTTATGAAAACATTCTTATTATACAAGTCAAGTCTATTTCCTCTTTAGGGAGAGGAACGGTGGCTAGTTGTGGAATATAATAAGCTTTACAATACAACATTTCATACGGTGTTAGTCCTTTAGCAGTAGGGGTAATTCTTATACTCAACAATGCCATTGGCAAACACTAAACCCATTTATTTTTCCCTGTTTCCTCCAACATTTTTCTTAGTTTACTCTTTAAGGTACCATTGTGTCTCTCCACTGTGCCCACAGATTGTGGGTGGTAGACACAGTGGTTTTTTGTTTTTTTTGTCAATATTGTACCATTTACCAATTTGTTGTATTGTTCGGTTTACAAAATGGGAGCCATTGTCACTGTAAATCACAGAGGGGATCCCATGAAATGGAATCACCTCTTTAATAAGTACTTTGGCTACTGACTGCCCATTTGGGTGTATCATAGGAAAAGCTTCCGCCCACTTTATAAACAACAATAATCATAAAATCCATGCATATCGTGTGAAAGGGATAAGAGGGTTGTGGGAAATGACCTCTTAAGGGTCTTAGGGCACCTTGAGCATGGTATCTGGTACAAAGCGGACATGTGAGGCAAAAGTTTCTAGTCGTTCGTAAACCCATATGTTGTGAACACCTTATTGATCACCTGCACCATCCCTCCTTTTGAGATATGGGCTTGCCCATGGCTCAATAACGCAGCATATCTAAATAGTGATGTAGGTAAGATGGGTTTACCTTCTGTACTTGTGTATATACCATTGACCAGGGTTGCCCCTTTAGATAACCACTTTTGTTTTTCACCTGCCGGTGATGTTTTCTGCATTTCTGATAACCATGTTTTATCAATAGCTTTCCGTACCTCACCATTTTCTTGGGGACCTGTACAGTATATGTGTGTTTTTTGCGGTCCTGTAGCAGCTTCCCTTACGGCCTTTGTCTGTTAGTGCATTTCCTAGAGTAATTGGATCTGTTCCCTTTCTGTGTGCTGTACATTTACAAATAGCCACTTGTGTTGGTTTCTGTACATTTTCTAGAAGGGCAAGGATAAGATCTCTATGTGAGATTGGTTTACCTGTGGACGTAATCATACCCCTATTTTTCCATTGCTGGGCAAATATGTGTATAGTAGAAAAAGCGTATTGGCTGTCTGTATAAATATTTATTTTATTCCCTTCCCCTAGACTACAGGCCCTGGATAGGGCAATAATTTCAGCTTGTTGTGTAGAGTAGGAACTGGGAAGGGGTCTGGCTTCAATGACCTGGTCATGTGTTACTATAGCGTATGCCGTTTGATGTACCCCTTTATCGTCCTTTTTACAAGACCCATCAACACAAAAGGTAATGTCAGCATCTAGAAAGGGAACATCCGTGAGAACCCACAATGAGGTGCTTTACCTTTGTAAATGCATCCTCTGCTTGCACATTCCACTGAATGGAATCTTTTGCAGACATTAGCGAACCATAGATGAGATCAGAAAGAGGTGCCACCTCCATAGCATAATTTGCTATCCATGCTCTACAGACATTTGCCATGCCAAGAAATGACATCATTTATTTTTTGGTATGTGATTTGGGGACTTGAAGGATGGCCTCTTTTCAGATCTCATGCAAAAAGTCTACCTTCTTGAGATAAAATGTAACCCAGGCATTTCACCTTTTCTTTCCACAGTTGTAATTAGTCTTTGCTGACCTTTTGACCTTGGTCTGCGAGGAAATGCATCAGAACCATGGTAATTTTACATACATTACTACCAGAATGTCATCCACATACAAGAGAATTTAACTCACACTGGGAGGTACAAACCGAGACAAATTATTGGACATTCTTTGTGAGAAGGTAGTTGGACTTTCACAATATCCCTGGGATAACCTAGTGTATGTGTACCTCTTTTTTTTTTCCGTGCACATAAATGCAACCCAGAACTGACTGTCTTTGTGTAAGCGAATGGAAAAGAAGGATTACTGTTATCAATAACATAAAATACCTCGTTCTTTGGGTAGAGCTCGTTCAGGAGGACATGCATGTCTGGGACCACCGGGGCCCTCGGTAATACGGCCCCATTGACTGCCTGTAAATCCTGCACGAGTCTCCATCCATCTTTCTCTCCCTTATGCCTCCTATACCTCTGAATCCCTCTGGATTTTAGTTTCTCATCTGTCAGTTGGACCCAGTTCGTGATAAATTCTTCTAGCTCATGCCATGATACCTTGGAATTCTGGGTGACCGAAACACAAGGTACAGTATCCTGCCTGTATATTTGCAGAATAGGCTGTGGTAGGAGACAAGTAGCCACGCTATTTCCTTCCTTATCACAGTACAGACATTTTAAGAGAACTTCAGTGTTAGTGAGACTCATTAACTGTTTCTCATAGGACTTATTAGGCCCAGAGGTCTTTCTGTAGTACATGGTGCAATAGAGGTTTGTCTGGACCTTATACCTTTTCTTCACAGACTCTTTGTCAATTATTTCTGCCAGGGTTTTGGGTATATTTAATCCCTCAGTTTGCAAATTCCAGGCTGTACCAGTATCAGGGCTCATTATCCACGGCTGTGATTTGTTTTTCACACAGCCGATGGGCTCTGAGACCTCCCTCCACTGGTACGACAGAAATATCAATAGCGTGCAACATGTCTCTACCCAACAAATTAACAGGACATTTAGTCAAAATGACAATTTTACACTGATCCTTTTTACCTGTCTGTGGATCTTCCACAGTAAGGCCTTCAGACATGACCTCCTGGTGCATCAACCCATTTTGCAGATTTTACATATACTACACCTTTTTCTTTACCTTTTTCATATCCAGCGGGTGTATTAGGGTCCTACAAGCCCCAGTATCACAGAGAAATGTTAGCCATCTACCCTTCACAACCAAGGTTATTTCTGACTTGACTTTAGCATGCAAACAAGTTTCAACAGCGTACACATCCAAAATTTCAGATTCTTTCTCATCATTTTCTTCTGTATCTCTCTCTGCAGACATACCAACATCTAGTCATGCTTCTTCCTCTCTGTTTGACCTACATTCTTTTGCCAAGTGACCTCTTTTACCTCACAGGAAACCCCCCCCCTCTCTTTTTTTTTTTTTCATAGTCCTGAATGCGGGGCCTTGTTCAGGTGTTTCCCATCCTTCTGTTCTCTATCCTTGCTATAAGAGCATTTCTCCTGTTTTCTAGTGCTGCATCATCATGAGGCAACACAACTCCCTGATTGTTTAATCCACTCCAATCTCCCACTACATGATGCCAGTCGGGACCCAGGACCCAGGATCTGCTCTATTTCCCTCCCAATAAGATGATAGTTAGCAATCATTCCCATGATACCATCCCTGATTTGAGCTATGTTGACCTTGGGATATGGTACCCCTTCAGTAGTTTTTTTTTAACATCCTCAGGGGTCCAGGGGCGATATACCATCATAGTGTTGGGGACTAATATACCACCTACATTTTGTCCTGCCCTAGGGTTGGGAACTTCAATTAGTGGAAATTCTTCCTCTCCACATTCTGTTTGTTCCCCTGCTGAGGGGGATATCAATTGGTTCCCCAGGTCCCCGAAAAATTTTGTAACAGTTGCTGTAAAGGGGGTCCCTTGTGGACTCCTCTGGACAGCAAGAGTCATCTTGAGAGGGGGTTTAGCTGCAGCCATAGGAGAATCGGTTGCATCTGCGGGTGACCCAGGTGACCACGGGGGAACAACAAACAGTGGAGAGTCAGGTTGCATTTGGTTTGTTACGTTTTGTTCAGTCAATACTTGCTGAACTAAACTTCAGAGGACAGTCATATTATTGTCCTCCTCTTTGTTCAAAAACATAGTCTTTTTATGGTTTTCTGAATTTAACCTATGGTTAGCCTCCTCAAGCCATTTCTTTGCCTGGGGAAGGCCTAATTTCTTCTGTTTTCTTATTTTTGTGCCGGCATAATTTTTAAGCTTTCTACACAGTATTACACAATAATCCTTATTTAAAAATGCATCAAAATCATACTTTGTTTTCAAACATTTTAGGAAATGTCACATTCTCTTTGTCTAGACTACACATATACTTAACATCTTCATTCATACCAACAGATTTTCCATGGATCATACCTACTTTGTTTATCGTGCACACGGAGCTCTTTTTTTGTTAATGTCTTCTCACAATGACACAATACACGCACACAGTATCTTATCACTTGCAATCACTCACAGACTTTCTAGTCATGATATATCACTTCTAGATTACTGATCTTGTGTATTGCTAAAACACTGGTGTCTTAGAGAATTACAGAATTACGAGGAGACTGAATTCTCCCGACTGTTCTTTCATTGTTACTTAAAACTTCACTAACTTGTAGAGAGCATTTACAGAATTACGAGGAGACTGAATTCTCCCGACTATTCTTTCATCCTATCAAAACGTTTAATATTTCAGTCCTTGATCCAAGGGTATTTATATGCCTAGAAATCTATCAGGCCACACCCTTGTATCAACGGGGGGTTCTTTATCTGGAAGTATTTTTGATCCAAGGGTATTTATATGCCTAGAAATCTATCAGGCCACACCCTTGTATCAACGGGGGCTTCTTTAGGTTTTGATCTAGGAGTATTTATGTGTCCCCAAGGGATTTTCTGCAGTTTACAAGGCTGTCTGGATCTAAGATCCAATCGACAAATTTCCTTTATCTGCACCCGGATATTAGTATGGGACCATACCCCTATATCAAATGACAATTAACCAGAAGAAACAAACAAGAACACACATGAGAGAACACCCGCAGTGCTCGACTGCCGCCAGGTCGCCCTGAGCGCGTCTTCCCAAAACGCGGGCTAGTCACTAGGTCTGCCCATCCAGGATGGCCACAGACGGATCTATACGGGGAATACGTGACTACTTATTTCCCCTCAACAAGAGTAAAGCAGATAGGACAGAAACAGATAAACATTCAATCAATCTCTATATTGTATGTATATATTCAAATCCCTTATTCATCAAATTCCTAATCAAGTCTAACACAAAAGGTTAATAATAAAATAAAAATAAAAATCTTACCTTGTCCCGAGAGCGGTCTCTTGTGCTGATCCGGTAAGTCGCTGCCCGGGAGGCACTAGTTCAGCGGACCGGCCTCTTTTTAACATCTAATTTAAGACGGAGGACTTACAGTTTTGCCGTACGGTCATCGGTCACTGTTGGCCAGTGCTTCTCGGGGGACTCCCGGCTCCTCGAAGGACCAAATTGTTAGGGAAATAATTCACCATCTCAGACCGTCCTCGGGCATCAAGGTAATATTTATTGCATATGCAAGAGAAATGAATAGCATTACATCTTCATGCTGTCATCGTCATTTCTAAGGAAAATACTGTGGTACATGTCTTTTTTATAAGCCCTGGACACCCCCCTTTCCTGTCTTAAAACATGCCCAGTCTCATGTATTTTCAACTTTATTCTGGACGTAACAGGAAAGGTGGAAGTGTCTGTTACAGACTGTTATCTTCATCTAACAATGGTTACAGGATACTGACTTGAAAACTCCCCAAGTCAACACAAAAATACAGGATATATGCAAAACTGCAGCTCTAAGCATTTTATATTGCTGAATATATATATATTGCTGACTCCATATTATCTATAGTTTATTTCTAGGCCATGATAAACAAAATGGCGTCTTTCATAACTGACATTTAAAGTATAATTTCTCTTACAGAGGCTATCCCAAGTAATCGGCAAGTTGGTCCATTGTGATCAGTCTGGCTTCATACCGACCCGTTCCACGGCCAATAACATAAGGTGATTATATATGAATATACAGGTGCCAGTGAATAATCCCGGGGGTAGGGCCATTCTGTCACTGGACGCTGCAAAGGCATTCGATAGTGTGGAGTGGCCCTACCTCTGGGAAATACTGGCAAGATTTGGAGTGGGGGATAAATTTATAGCATGGGTAAAGGTGCTTTACTCTAAGCCCAGAGCCAGACTGCGTATCAACAACAATCTCTCATCTCCATTTGAGCTATATAGAGGCACCCGGCAGGGATGCCCATTGTCTCTATTGCTGTTCGCCCTGGCGGTAGAGCCCCTGGCCATAATGATCCGCAATGCACCGGAGGTGGCAGGGTTTCGTAGGGGCCAGAGGGAAGAAAAGATATCTTTATATGCAGATGATGCGCTTATATACTTAGGCGACACAGCCACCTCGTTGCGAGCAGCGATGGAGATAATAGGGGATTTTGGAAGTTTTTCAGGTTTTTCCATTAACTGGTCAAAATCAACTTTAATGCCCATTGATCAGATGAAGGAACAACTACCAAAGGGGGCAGAACAAATAGTCATAGTCAACAGCTTCAAATATTTGGGAGTGATAGTATCCCCGGACCCGGCTGAGTATCTTCAGCTGAATCTGGGTCCACTGTTGGCTAGACAGAAAGCGAAATGTAACAGCTGGTGTAAGCTTCCACTATCAGTAATAGGACGAACAAATTTAATAAAAATGGTATGGGCCCCGCAGCAACTGTATGTATTCCACAATTCCCCAATGTGGATCTCAAACAAATGGTTTAAGCAAATCGATATACTGATGAGGGAATTAATATGGAAAAAAAAGCCAACTAGGATCAGTTTAGCCACATTGCAATATGGAAAGGATAGAGAAGGACTGGCAGTACCCCATTCTAAAATGTATTTTTTGGCCTCACAGTTACAGCAGATGGCAGGATGGGGGCGGGAAGGAAATGAGGACCCCATATGTAAATTGGTGACCATATCGGACCCCGCATTAGAGGCGGCCTCCCATATGGAGATGGATCTACCAAGCATGAATGGTTCAGGGGAGACCCGGAAAGCACTAAAAATAAAGGGTGTGCTCCCCTTTACCCCGATATGGCGCAATAAAAGATACCCAGACGTACAGGAACTGCAGGGCTTCACCGCCTGGAAAGAGAGGGGGATCCAGTTATTTGCACAGCTGTATGAGGGGGAGGTGCTAAAGACATATGAACAGCTATGTAGGGAATTTCAGTTAAACCCCAGGAGCTTCTATCAATACCTTCAACTGCGTCACGCGTTGCAGGCACAACAAACAACACACAGTATCAACATCACCTCTATTGAAAGAAGTTCTCACAGCGGAAAGGACTAATATCAAGAATTTATAGGGAATTGCTGTCCTCAGTTCAGGACCATGCCTCGTTAAAATGTCAAAACAAATGGGGGGAAGATATAGGGGAGATAGAGGAAATCAATGGGAAATGGCACTTGAATCTATACCAGCGGTATCGGTATCCGCATCCCATAGATTGTCACAATTATTTATTTTGCATAGGGCATATAGAACACCAGTGCAGCTATATAAATGGGGAGGAAGAGACTCCCCTTTGTGCCCTAAATGTAGAATATACAAGGGGGACTTTATACACCTAATTTGGTGGTGTCCAAAACTACACAGGTACTGGGAAGAAGTCTCTCAGTATATTACTAAACTAGCACAGGTACCTGTCCCTCTAAACCCGGTGGTGTACCTGCTTGGCGCCATAGATGCAGAAATGTTGCCAAGAGGAATGTCTTACATGTTAACCAGATTGATGTATCTAGCCGGAAAACTTATTGCAAAATACTGGATGGCACCAACGGTACCCACGGGGAAGCTGTGGATCTCCTATGTAAACTCCTTGCTTCTTAGAGAGCGATTGACGTATAGTCATAAGAGAGAAAAGGGCAAATTCGATACTATATGGCAACCATGGCTGGGGGATGCGGATCTAGCACCATCTCAACTGGTAGTGGAAAGACTTCAGATGTAGAACTTTGGGGGAGGTGTAGGAGAGGGAAGGGCAGAGGGGAGAGGAAAAGAAAGGCCTGAAGGAGTAAAGGTTGAATATTGAGATAGGAGAGAGTATCGGTGGTGGGAGAGGAAAGAAAAAGGAAAAGGGAAGAGAAAGGGGCAGAAAAGGAAAAACGAGTTGCGGCGACTGGATATTAAGAGACACAGGTGATGGATGTAGCCATGGGGTTAGAGGGGAGGGGGAAAGGGAGAAAAGGGGAAAAGAAGATAGAATGATATGATATAGAAGCAAATGCACAAGATTGAAATAGAATAGTGCATGGATGTAAGATTAGGCACGTCTACTTTATGTGTAATGTTTTAATTAACAAAATGCACGAATGATATGTATTATGAGAATCATTTTCTTAAATTTAAAAAAAAGTCTTGATTCAAAAAAAAATAAATAAAAAAAACATGCATATTGCATACAAAACGCTGGGCCTTCCTCCTCCTTCAGAGATCAAAGCACATTCAACGAGGGGTATGGCAGCATCCTGGGCATACGCGAAGGTTGTCCCTGATGTTGTTTGCAGAGCAGCAAGCTGGAGCGCGCCCAACACCTTTTTATTAGGCATTACAGGCTTAATATGGCTTGTCCGCCTGGGGAAACATTTGGCTCTACAGTTATTACGGCGGCTATTGCCCATGAAAAATTTTGAGTAGCATTGCATTGAGGGTTTGGCTTATTTTTTGTTTTTTGTCTTCCCTCCCTTCTTAATATTGCTTGGTACATCCCATAGTAGGCTGACATTGGGAGGTACAGAAATAAGGAAAATTGTTATCCATACTTACCGTAATTTTCCTTTCCTGGATCCTCCCCATGTCAGCCGGAGGATTCCCACTCAGTTTATCTGTCGCGAGGCAGGGTTTTTTGAACACTGGTGTGGGCAGACAGCTGCCCTTTTATGGGCTAGAAAAGAAGTGGTCCTGGAGGGGTCAGAGGGGGCGGAGCTGACCCATAGTAGGCTGACATGGGGAGGATCCAGGAAAGTATGGATAACAATTTTCCTTAATATCTTTTCATGTGACAACACTGAAGAAATTACACTTTGCTACAATGTAAAGTAGTGAGTGTACAGCTTGTATAACAGTGGAAATTTGCTGTCCCCTCAAAATAACTCAACACACAGCCATTAATGTCTAAACCGCTGGCAACAAAAGTGAGTACACCCCTAAGTGAAAATGTCCAAATTGGGTCCATTTAGCCATTTTCCCTTCCTGGTGTCATGTGACTCGTTAGTGTTACAAGGTCTCAGGTGTGAATGAGAAGCAGGTGTGTTAAATTTGGTGTTATCACTCTCTCATACTGGTCACTGGAAGTTCAACATGGCACCTCATGGCAAAGAACTCTCTGAGGATCTGAAAAGAGAAAAAAAGATCTGAAAAGAGAAAAAAGAATTGTTGCTCTACATAAAGATGGCCTAGGCTATAAGAAGATTGCCAAGACCTTGAAACTGAGCTTAAGTACAGTGGCCAAGACCATACAGCGGTTTACAGGACAGGTTCCACTCAGAACAGACCTCGCCATGGTCGACTAGAAGTTGAGTGCACGTGCTCAGCATCGTATCCAGAGGTTGTCTTTGGGAAATAGACGTGTGAGTGCTGCCAGCATTGCTGCAGAGGTTGAAGGGGTGGGGGTTCAGCCTGTCAGTGCTCAGACTATACGCCGCACATTGCATCAAATCAGTCTGCATGGTTGTCGTCCCAGAAGGAAGCCTCTTCTAAAGATGATGCACAAGAAAGCCCATAAACAGTTTGCTGTAGAGAAGCAGACTAAGGACATGGATTACTGGAACCATGTCCTGTGATCTGATGAGACCAAGATAAACTTATTTGGTTCAGATGGTGTCAAGCGTGTGTGGCGGCAACCAGGTGAGAAGTACAAAGACAAGTGTGTCTTGCCTACAGTCAAACATGGTGGTGGGAGTGTCATGTCTGGGGCTGCATGAGTTTTGCGAGGACTGGGGAGCTACAGTTCATTGAGGGAACCAGGAATGCCAATATGTACTGTGACATACTGAAGCAAAGCATGATCCCCTCCCTTTGGAGACTGGGCTGCAGGGCAGTATTCCAACATAACGACCTCAAACACACCTCCAAGATGGCCACTGTCTTGCTAAAGAAGCTGAGGGTAAATGTGATGGACTGGTTAAGAATGTCTCCAGAACTAAACCCTATTGAGAATCTGTGGTGCATCCTCAAACGGAAGGTGGAGGAGCGCAAGGTCTCTAACCAGTGCTGGGACAAGGCCATTTGGTGCCCAGAGCGAAGATGACAAACTGCGCCCCCCCCCATTTTTAAGAGGCAGCGGAAGCCAATCAGCAGGCAGTGCTAGCATAGGATGCGAACCCCCCCCCCAGTGGAGTCCCGCATAGGTGGGGGTAAGTGCAGGGTGGAGGGAGGGGTTGAGGGCTGCCAATCACAGATGGGCACACTGGGTTTGAGCTGTCCTTACTGTTTGTGACACTGATGATCAGGAGGAAGGGAGTGGAATGGATGGGATGGGACAGGGGGTGGATTTAAAGGCCATTCTGTGGCTGCAGAAAGAGGTTGTGGCATGGCGGTATGTAAAAAAGGGGAAACTGCGCTGAATAAATTGACCTGTGAGGCTACCAACTATTAAATTAAGCACTCACATAAAGTGTTGAATGTGAACAGACGTGTGAAATAACACAGTACAATGCTTAAATTAGGCTGCTACAATAAATGTGCACAGAAGTGCCAGTGAAATAATCTAAAGAAACAATAATGTAATAAGGTGACAAAAATTAGTGCACATAAAATTATACACATAAACTGGCAACAAACCAAATGGACGATGACATAAATAAACAATAAACCACAAAAGCAGTGAACAAGTTCATGAAAGTGAGTCCATGTACAGTAATAGTGACCATATAAATCAGAATTTGACAAAAATTGAGTGAAACAATATAGTCCATGCAAATGGTTGTTGGCTGGAAATTGCCTCCACCACAGGGAACACTGCCGCTTACCAGATCACTATGGTCCCTTGTTACAGGGAACCACAGAGCGCAGGTGGCTAATACCCCGGCCCGGGATCTTTAGGTAGACACTGGTCTTTAGCTTCAAAACCCTATGGTCCCTTATTACAGGGGACCACAGAACACGGATGGTTGATGCCCTAGCCCGGGATCTCCAAACAGACACTGGACTCTTAAAACTTAGGTAGATTAAAATTCGCATAAAACAAATCAAGCCGGCCGGCTCTCAATAGCTGCCCGTGACGGGCAGCCCGCCTGATCTGGTAAGCAGCAGTGTTTGCTGTGGTGGAGGCAATTTCCAGCCAACAACCATTTGCATGGACTATATCGTTTCACTCAATTTTTGTCAAATTCTGATTTATATGGTCATGGATTCACTTTCATCAACTTGTTCACTGCTTTTGTGGTTTATTGTTTATTTATGTCATCAGGCATTTGGTTTGTTGACAGTTTATGTGTATAATTTTATGTGCACTAATTTTTGATACCTTATTACATTATTGTTTCATTAGATCATTTCACTGGCACTTCTGTGCACATTTATTGTAGCAGCCTAATTTAAGTATTGTACTGTGTTATTTCACATGTCTGTTCACATTCAACACTTTATGTGAGTGCTTAATTTAATAGTTGGTAGCCTCACAGGTCAATTTATTCAGCGCAGCTTCCCCTTTTTTACATATTCTATTGATGTCATATAACATCCTGAGTTGCAGCTTGATCTCTTTTTGCTATTAGCGCAGTTTCCCCTTTTTTTTTCCATGGTGGTAGCTGTGCCTCTCCCTGCAGCTGGAGCCCCAGTCCCCCCCCCCTCCACTGATTGACAGCCCCAGAGAGGGGCAGCCCAGTCTAGACACCTCTTCTTTCCTACCTCCCTTTCAATCAGCTCCATACAGCGCTCGTGGGGCCTCCTATGTGGGACCTTCCTCTTCCAGTCATCGCCACTGAATGTCAGATGCCTCCTCCAGGTGTGCGGGGACCGCTCCGCTGAGCACTCCAGTGGTGGTGGGGTGATGGCTGGGGGGAGCGCAATCTGTGTCTCCGGAGCAGCAGGAAACATTTTTCTCCGACTGCTGGAATCTCCTCCCCTTCCCCTTCCCCTCTCCTTGCCCGGACAACACGTTTCGTCCTCTCTCTCCACTGCCTGGCCATGGAGCACACAGGCAATGTTAAACCACTCCTGGCCGGAGCTTAACGCCGCAGCGGCATTGTTAGCAGAGGCGGCTCTTCACTTCACTGTGCCCCCCCACCCCCAATAAATTGTCCCGTCCCTTCGCCCCCCCCCCTGTACCGGCTCTGTCTCTAACATCCACCAGCTCAGTGATGTGGTCATGGAGGAGTGGAAGAGGACTCTAGTGGCAACCTGTGAAGCTCTGTTGAACTCCATGCCCAAGAGGGTTAAGGTAGTGCTGGAAAATAATGGTGGCCACACAAAATATTGACACTTTGGGCCCAATTTGCACACTTTCACTTACTGAATATAGAGTAATCACTGAATATAAAGTCTATACTAAATGCAGAATATATATATATATATATATATATATATATATATATATATATATATATAATCAGATACCTAGCCACCAACTGAACAACCTGCCTGCTTAATCTAACTCAAGCTATCTCTCTGTCCACGCCAACAACACTACACACGGCCGCTATGTAAGCAGCCTTATATAGTGTGGAGTGTGGCTCCATGGCTTATGGCTCTCTCATACAGCAATGCACTGCGATCTCGAATTTCGCTCAAATTTCCTGCGAACGCCCCATATGTTCTGTTCGTTTTAGAACAAACGAACACCCGATGTTCGAGTCGAACTTATGTTCGACTCATTCCGCTGGCTCATTCCTATTTATTACTAGACCCTAGTATGTGCCGAATTTGGTAATAACTGCCATCGCCTCCTCATGCGAAGAGATGGGTCCCCCAGCAATAGCATGGTATCGTCGGCATATAACATGAGTTTTTCATGGAGTCGCCCGTACTTGAACCCACTTATCCCTGGGTTGGCCCAGATGAGTGCCGCCATTGGCTCTATGCATTAAGATAAAAAGCCTTCTGTGTGCAGCAGCCCCCCCCAGCCCCCTAATACTTACCGTATATACTCGAGTATAAGCCAAGTTATTCAACACATTTTTTAGGCTGAAAACCCCCCCTCGGCTTATACTCGAGTGGGGGTTACAGCTGCAGATGGGCACAGTGAGGCTGCAGATGGGCACAGTGAGGCTGGAAATAGACACAGTTAGGCTGCAGATGGGCACAGTGAGGCTGCAGATGGGCACTGATGATACAGATGGGCACAGTAGGGCTGCAAATGGGCACAGTGAGGCTGCAGATAGGCACAGTAAGGCTGCAGATGGGCAATGTTTACCCAGTAGCTGCTGCATTTCCCACCCTAGGCTTATACCTGAGTCAATAAGTTTTCCCAGTTTTTTGTGGTAAAATTAGGTGCCTCAGCTTATATTCGGGTCGGCCTATACTCGTGTATATATGGTACCTGAGGGCCCTCTAGATCCAGCGATGTTACAGGAGTGTTTCGGCTGCCTGAGACTCCCCTCCTCATTGGCTGAGACAGCAGTGCAGCGCCATTGGCTCCCGCTGCTGTCAATCAAATTAAGTCAGCCAATCAGGAGGGGAGATGGGGAGGTGGGGGGTGGGGAGAGCCACGGCTCCGGGTCTGAATGGACACAGAGAGCTGTGTTTTGGCTCTTGTGCCCCCTATAGCAATCTGCTGTGGGGAGCACTCAACAGGAGGGAGGAGCCAGGAGCACCGAAGAGGGACCTGAGAAGAGGAGGATCTGGGCTGCTCTCTGCAAAACCATTGCACAGGGCAGGTAAGTATAGCATGTTTGTTATTTTTAAATAAAAATAACGAGGCTTTATGATTGCTTTAAATGAATCCCACTCAGAGCTTTCCCTCAAGCTAATGGTTCGACAAAGGGGTGGAGCCCTGAAATGCATAACCACGTACCCCCACCAACGTGCTGCTGTCATCCTCGAGGATCAGTCGAGTCTGGCCGACCATACCAAGCGGGCTGACTGGATCTGGACGCCGCTACACTGCAGGGTAGCCTGTGTTTCAGCAACACTACAGCCTTCATTGAATCTACCGCAGACTGCAAGACACAGAACACGGAAGCCGCCATACTTCCTGTCAGCTTGCGCTCTAGCTTCCTCCAGCACACCATCCCAGCTGTCTTGACACTCTTCAGTAGCTGCCATTTTTCCTCCAACACGCTGTCACACATCAGCCCTGCTTATACCAGCTGCTTCATCCATCAGTTGCCACCAGCCTGGATTTCACTGAAACTCCACAGGATTACAAGTACTACAGCCATCCTCAAGTGAGTGCAAAAACATATTTCTTTTTACTCTTCTCTTTATCCCAAATTACATTTATTTAAATAATTTACATTATTTACAGTCTTGACACTCTTCAGTAGCTGCCATTTTTCCTCCAACACGCTGTCACACATCAGCCCCACTTATACCAGCTGCTTCATCCATCAGTTGCAGCCAGCCTGGATTTCACTGAAACTCCACAGGATTACAAGTACTACAGCCATCCTCAAGTGAGTGCAAAAACATATTTCTTTTTACTCTTCTCTTTATCCCAAATTACATTTATTTAAATAATTTACAATAAATGGAGGCGCCCTCCTCTTTGTGTATTTATTTCTAGAATTTGGAAACCTTTGCACAGTACAATGGCTGCTAAGAGCAAAGCTGGAATTTGCAAGTATTGTGAGAAGAAATATTCTTATGAAAATACTAAAAGGATGACAAAACACATCCTGGCTTGCCAGAGGTGCCCTAAAGACATTAAAATTACTTTATGGAATGAAATGACGAGGAGCATAATGAACATGCAAGCAGATTTTCCCTACAGAGTTCTCATAACAGAAACACTTTTTCTACTGCTTCTGGATCATCACAAAGTGTTTCTTCACCAGAAGCATCTTCAGGTAAGGAAGTGTTACAAACCACAACCTCCATAAAATACACAGTCCCTTCATTTACAGGAAAAATGACAGCTGAAAATCAGGTAAACATTCATCAAGCTCTTCATAGGGCAGTATATGCTTCTGCATCAGGATTGTCAATAACTGAAAATGCATATTGGCAGGAAGCGTTTAAAGTATTATGAGGGAAAGGGGGTGGTTACCTGTTCTCATGTATAGGTGAAATGTTCTTAACATACACAGTCCTTGTTATTCCATTTGTAATAAAAAAATTAATTTTAAAAAGCAAGTTTTGTTTATTTACTGTACTTTTATTTCAAGCATACTACTTTTATATACACTGTATTTTACCTTCCCAGTGTAAGAAAATTTAAATCTCTAAAACTACTCCAAACTGATTTTTTTTTACAATTTTTCCAAAAAATTCATTTTTTCCCACAAAAAAAACAGGAAAAAAAATGTTTTTTTTCCAGTGCTTCAAAATTTCTGGAAATGTTACACCTCTATTGGGACAACCAGATTTGTAATGTTTTTAGCCTTACGATAAACAACTCTACTTTGTCTGGAAGCTGCTTCCGTAGTTTGGGATCATTTAACAAAGTGACCCAGTTTCTTCAAATTTATTGTTTGGATGGCCAGATAATGATCATTGAGCTGTGTTATAAACAATGGTTCCCCACATTTTTTTCCGGGATCCTGCACTTGTGGCTCAAGTTGCCTCATTCAATGTAATGTTATACTGTATAGCTGTTGATACTCGATGAACGCTTGATCAATAGATACTGAATCATAGCCTTTGTTCAGAAACTTCTGTTTTAGGTAGTTTCTCTGCAAGTTATAGTCCTCCACTGTACTACAGTTTCTCCTTAACTTACAAAACTATAAGGGATATTCCTCTTCTAGCGAGGATGATGGCAGCTAGCTTGATGGAGTTGCCTGATGTGGGTTTCAAAATGGGCCCTAGAACTGATTGCACCCTTTTGTCATGAAACAGCTCTAAGACCAAAAAATTGCATCTCCATGACAATTACTTTAGTAAAATCAATACCAAAAGGATTATTGTTTCCAGTACAAATCCCTCAATGACCCGTTCGTTAACCTGCCAGATGATGATGAGTAGTGATGGGCTGAACACCCCTCGGTTCGGTTTGCACCAGAACTCCTGAATATGGAAAAAGTTCAGACCTGAGCCGCAGGTCTATTGGACCCGAACTTAAAAAATCAAAAGTCACCATTTGGAAGGCTTATATGCAAGTTTTAAAATGAAAAGCCTTCTACTGTGATGTATTCAAAAATTGTTTAATATGATAAATGATAAGACTTAGAATAATAATAAAAAAAGAACCACCACAAAAATGTGGTAAAATGATCAAAAGTGCGTTATGTGCATTTAAAGTGCAATCAAATGCAATAGAAAACTGCAGCAGGGTCTAATAGCATTCACATCACACTCATAAATAAATAAATCAATAATGATCCCACGCTACAGCAATAAAGTTAAATAAGGTGCAAAACATGATGAATAAATATTGTTAATAAGTGTAGAGAATTAATTAATAAATTAATAAATTGATCCAGGGACATTCGAAGTAAAAAATGACAAAAGTCAATGTGGTGATTAGAAAATCCTCTTCTACTTAGGCATCTTTCTGATTACTGATTTATCCAAAATGCTTCTCATAAATAGGATAGATTAACCGCACATCTTAAGGGTGAGAGGTGTATAATCCAATAAATGAGCTCACAGAACTCTCACCTTAATTCCTTGAATTCTCCCTGTGTGTGACGGATCTTCCCGGGTATCGGATGATTGTCTCCAGCAGATGACAGCTAGCCGAGCAGTGTGCCATTGGTTCATTTATGCCCCATTTGACCCTCTGTAATTAAGGGGTCCACCTGGTCTGGTAAGTGCATCCTCATGATTTTACTTACCACATCTGTTGAAAAGTGACTGACCTGTGTGCATCCAGAAGAATTTTATTACAGTTTTATATACAGTTTTTTATATTAGCTTTGAACATATGGACCTTTATTATTTATTTATGAGTTTCTCTTTTGCGCTGCACTTATTTGTTTTATGATTATCATTGAGGCTGGTGTTATCATTTAGTGTTCAGCTTGCATATTCTATTAGTTACAGCTTGCGCTGATTGTCTTTTATTTTTTATTATCAGCATGTATTTCTGTTGAAAAATCTGTTCCGCTATTCCGACATCTACCACCAGGGGGTCCTCCGTTCCGGCTTATGTTGTGCTTGTATGGATGCTCTAAGCCCATGTCTTCGTAATGCTCTCGCACTCCCGGAGGGGGGGGGGGGGGGGAGGGGGTGGGAGAAAGAAAGAACTCCAATAGTGTAGTATGTTAGATAAACAGGCTGGACTCTTACATCGATAAAAAATACAAAAAGCTTAAAAACTTAATCATGTGGCGTTTGTACGCCGTTCTCACGTGACTTCCGGTATTTACTCGACTTCCACTTCCGGCCACTCCCTACGCGTTACGTCATCACGTGACTTCATCAGGGATACCGGATTGGCTGTAGTGGATTTGTTTATAAATGGTGAACCCGGAAATAGAATTGTGGCCATTTTCTTGTAGCCCGCTGTATTGAACAGTCGCGGCCATTTTCCTATAGCCTATAGCATATAGTAAATGCGCCCATTTTGCTGGTCATTGAAGTAAAGACCTTCTATGGTGACAGTTCTAAACTCGGAACTATATATAATGATTAAAGTTGAAGATTGAAACCGAGTTCGGTTTAGTGGCATAGTGTGACTCCTTCCCAAAGAATATCAACTACTTCTGTTGTTTAAGATTAGACTATATATTAAAAGATTTTATAAAGCAAAGTTATATTATAATTGAGTCAGATATTATAAAGGAAAAAATATTAAATCATCCAATAAGCTCAAAAAGATAAACCAGACGGGTAAAAAATTGAAATAAGGTAAAAATAAAAAATAAGAATGAAAATAAAAATAAACATAGGGATAACATCAAATAAAGATAAATATACAAATAAAATAAAAATAAAATGAAAATAAAAATAAATGAAACAATGAAAATAAAATTAAAAATAAAAATACAATGAAAATAAAAATAAAAATATAAATCAAAATAAAATAAAATTGAAGGGGCTGAACTTGGATCAAATCATAGAGTCCTAGCCTAGCAAAGTGTAAACCATACACAAAAATTAATTAAAATAAATAACTGTCTGTGCCCCAATAGTGCCTAGACAGAATTAATAAAATAGAGGGTGGAATGGGTATGTATCCAATTTAAAATTAAGTTGTCATATACCGGAAATGAAGCGATTACTGCATCCTGAGGTAACAGCCATACAGTACATCAATGAAAACAATATTAATATCAAACATATGTAATGATAATTAAAAATTACTGAGAAAGCAGTTGAGGTCAAATTCCACATTTAGGCCTTCAGGTGTCAGACTTTTCATAGTGTGTATCCACCTTGACCCTTTTTGACTAATAGTCCTGATCTTATGGCTCCCTCTCCATGATGCATTATATTTTTCAATACCCCAGAATTGTAACTGGGATGGATCTCGGTTGTGAACTGCAGCAAAATGTTTAGAAACATTATGTTTGTGGAAACCGTTTATAATGTTTTGGACATGTTCTTTTACTCTGACTTTAAGTGTCCTTTTGGTTCTTCCTATGTATTGTAAATTACAGCTACACTGAAGGCAGTACACCACTCCCTCCATATGGCAACCTATGAAATCTTTGATTTCATAGGATTGACCTGTAGTAGTAGCTGTCAATTCTGACCTCTTTCTTTGAAACTTATGTGTGAGGCGACATGCGTAACAGTTCTTACAAGGAAAGAAGCCCTTCCCAGAGAAAAAAGTGAATTTCGTATTTTGGTGGGGGGGGGTTCAACTATAGATTTAACAATCATCTCTTTCAGAGTGGGAGCCCTTTTGTATATGATGTTCGGTGTGTCTGGCAGGATATCTTTTAGATCCTTATCGTTCTTCAATATATGCCAATGTCGCTTGATAAGTTTGGCCACCTCCTTATATTGCACATTGTAGTCCAATATCAGACATGGGGCTTCATGCTGATGTATTCTCCACCTAGTTTTATTCTGTAGCATCACTGTTCTGTCCATTTCATTAACATGTTGTATCTGTTTATTAATCCATGTATCTTCATAACCCTTCTCTTTAAACCTTGCACCAATTAATTCTGCTTGCATTTTGTAATCCTCCTCATTTGTGCAATTTCTTTTGATCCTAACCAGTTGTCCTTTAGGTATATTGTATAACCAAGGTTTGAAGTGACAACTGTTAATGGACAGATAGCTATTAGTATCTACATTTTTAAAATGAGTTTTCGTAATCACCTTATTGTTTTGTAAGGAAATATTAAGATCCAAAAAGTCGACTGATTTCTCATCTATTTTCCATACCAGATTAATGTTCTTATCGTTATTCATCAAGTTTCATCAAAAACTCTTCCAACTAATCCCTATTTCCATTCCAGACTATAATTAAGTCATCTATATATCTTTTATATAAGGTTAACTCGGCAGGCATATTGTTATATACAGCTTCTTCTTCCCAGTATGCCATAAAGGCATTCGCTATACTAGGTGCGAATTTTCGCCCCCCCATGGCAATACCAGTTACTTGCCTGTAATAAGAATGGTTGTGCCAAAAGTAGCTGTGTTTTATTAACTATTGCCCACATGGGGCACAGACAGTTATTTATTTTATTTAATTTTTGTGTATGGTTTACACTTTGCTAGGCTAGGACTCTATGATTTGATCCAAGTTCAGCCCCTTCAATTTTATTTTATTTTTATTTTTATATTTATTTTTATTTTATTTTGATTTTTATTTTTATTTTCATTCTATTTGTATTTTTATTTTATTTTTATTTTTATTGTTTCATTTACTATTACTTATTGTTACATTTATTTTTATTTTCTTTTTATTTTTATGTTTATTTTTATTTAATTTGTATATTTATCTTTATTTCATTTTATCCCTATGTTTATTTTTATTTTCATTTTTATTTTTTATTTTTACCTTATTTCAATTTTTTACCCATCCGGTTTATCTTTTTGAGCTTATTGGATCATTTAATATTTTATCCTTTATAATATCTGACTCAATTATAATATAACTTTGTTTTATAAAATCTTTTAGTATATTTAGTCTAATCTTAAACAACGGAAGTACTTGAAAATCTTTGGGAAAGAGTCACACTATGCCACTAAACCGAACTCGGTTTCAATCTTCAACTTTAATCATTACATATAGTTCCGAGTTGAGGACTGTCATCATAGAAGGTCTTTACTTCAATGACCAGCAAAATGGCCGCGTTTACTATATGCTATAGGCTATAGGAAAATGACCGCGGCTGTTCAATACAGCGGGCTACAAGAAAATGGCCACAATTCTATTTCCGGGATCACCATTTATAAACAAATCCACTACAGCCAATCCGGTACCCCTGATGAAGTCACGTGATGACGTAACGCATAGGGAATGGGCGGAAGTGGAAGTCTAGTAAATATCGGAAGTCACGTGAGAACGGCATACAAACACCACGCGATTAAGTTTTTAAGCTTTTTGTATTTTTTATCGATGTAAGAGTCCAGCCTGTTTACCTAATAAAATTAATCTTGCATTTTGGACATACTACACTATTGGAGTTCTTTCTTTCTCCCACCCCATCCCCTTCTTCCTCCCCCCCCTTCGGGAGTGCGAGAGAATTACGAAGACGTGGGTTTAGAGCAGCCATACAAGCACAACATAAGCCGGAATGGGGGACCCCCTGGTGGTAGATGTCGGAATAGCGGAACAGATTTTTCAACAGAAATACATGCTGATAATTCAAGGAATTAAGGTGAGAGTTCTGTGAGCTCATTTATTGGATTATACACCTCTCACCCTTAAGATGTGCGGTTAATCTAGTGTATTTATGAGAAGCATTTTGGATAAACCAGTAATCAGAAGGATGCCTGAGTAGAAGAGGATTTTCTAATCACCACATTGACTTTTGTCATTTTTTACTTCGAATGTCCCTGGATCAATTTATTAATTTATTAATTCATTCTCTACACTTATTAACAATATTTATTCATCACGTTTTGCACCTTATTTAACTTTATTGCTGTAGCGCGGGATCATTATTGATTTATTTACTTATATGCAGGTTATTGACCATAAAAAGGGTATGGGGCCAGGGTATTTACAGTATCTCCCAAAAGTGATTACACAAATAACTCAACACATAGCCTTTCCTGTCTAAACCGCTGGCAACAAAAGTGAGTACACCCCTAAGTGAAAATGTCCAAATTGGGCTCAAGGTGTCCATATTTTGTGTGGCCACCATTATTTTACAGCACTGCCTTAACCCTCTTGGGCATGGAGTTCACCAGAGCTTCACATGTTGCTACTAGAGTCCTCTTCCACTCCTCCATGATGACATCACGGAGCTGGTGGATGTTAGAGACCTTGCGCTCCTCCACCTTCCATTTGAGGATGCCTCACAGATGCTCAATAGGGTTTAGGTATGGAGACATGCTTGGCCAGTCCATCACCTTTAACCTCAGCTTCTGTAGCAAGGCAGTGGTCATCTTGGAGGTGTGTTTGGGGTCGTTATCATGTTTGAATACCGCCCTGTGGCCCAGACTCCGAAGGGAGGGGATCATGCTCTGCTTCATTATGTCACAGTACATGTTGGCATTCATGGTTCCCTCAATGAACTGTAGCTCCCCAGTGCTGGCAGGACTCATGCAGCCCCAGACCATGACACTCCCACCACCATGCTTGACTGTAGGCAAGACACACTCGTCTTTGTACTCCTCACCTGGTTGCCACCACACACGCTTGACACCATCTGAACCAAATAAGTTTATCTTGGTCTCATCAGAAAACAGGACATGGTTCCAGTAATCCATGTCCTTAGTCTGCTTGTCTTCAGCAAACTGTTTGCGGGCTTTCTTGTGCATCATCTTTAGAGGAGGATTCCTTCTGAGACGACAACCATGCAGACCAATTTGATGCAGTGTGCGACGTATGGTCTGAGCACTGACAGGCTGACCCCCCACCCCTTCAACCTCTGCAGCAATGCTGGCAGCACTCACACGTCTATTTCCCAAAGACAATCTCTGGATATGACACTGAGCACGTGCACTCAACTTCTTTGGTTGACCATCGTGAGGCCTGTTCTGAGTGGAACCCGTCCTGTTAAACCACTGTATGGTCTTGGCAACCGTGCTGCAGCTCAGTTTCAAGGTCTTGGCAATCTTCTTATAGCTGAGGCCATCTTTATGTAGAGCAACGATTCTTTTTTCAAGATCCTCAGAGAGTTCTTTGCCATGAGGTGCCATGTTGAACTTCCAGTGACCAGTATGAGAGAGTGAGAGCGATAACACCAACTTTAACACTCTTGCTCCCCATTCACACTTGATACCTTGTAACACTAACAAGTCACATGACACTAAGGAGGGAAAATGGCTAAATGGACCCAATTTGGACATTTTCACTTAAGGGTGTACTCACTTTTGTTGCCAGCGGTTTAGACATTAATGACTGTGTGTTGAGTTATGTTGAGGGGACAGAAAATTTACACTGTTATACAAGCTGTACACTCACTACTTTACATTGTAGCAAAGTGTCATTTCTTCAGTGTTGTCACATGAAAATATATAATAAAATATTTACAAAAATGTGAGGGGTGTACTCACTTTTGTGAGATACTGTACATGTCACAGGTCCCAGAAGACTGTGGGACCATTCACAAATAGCAGCATGGTTCATGCATGCGTTGTGGGCAGCCGACTCTGAAGCTGCATATATGTAGTTCCTATATTGTGTAATATTTTGTAATATTAGATTGTAGATTTATGTCAGAGTTTATGGTCATTAAGGAAAATTAAGGAAATTAAGACTTTATGCCTAACACAATCTTCCTCAGACTAAAAATGTTGAAGTATCTTCTTAGCTAAAAACTACAAAACCCACACTTTTCGAAAAATTCGCTTCAGGCTGGGTTCACACTTATGCGAAATGGATGCGGATTTCCCCACATCCAATTTGCATGACAGGAGAGTGAATGGCTCTCAATGGAGCCGGTTTACACACCTCCGGGGCAGCCACGGTCCGCATTTGGTAAGGGTCCTGTGCGTATTTGGCTTTGAATCAGGTGCGAATTCAGGCAGAAATTCAGACCTTATTCGCACCTAAATCGGTGAACTAGGATGCAATGGACCCCCTGCTGTGAGCCACGGCCACAGCAAGTGTGAACCCAGCCTTAGGATTATAGAGTAATTGGAGCAGAAAGTAGTAACAATTTTGTCATAATACAAAATATTGGGTTGATTATTATTATGGCTCGTACATCTCAATTTTTTAACTGAACACTACAGCACTTTTTTCAGCACTTGGTTAATATGGCAGTCAGAGGGCTTGGAATATTAATTTTCCAGTAAACCGTTCTGTCCTCCATAACCCCCAGTCTTTTGCAACATCTAATGCCACATACACACGGTCAGACATTCCAACAACAAAATCCTGGATTTATTTCCGACGGATGTTGGCTCAAACTTGTCTTGCATACACACGGTCGCACAAATGTTGTCAGAAATTCCAAGCGTCAAGAATGCGCTGACGTACAACACGTACGACGGCACTATAAAAGGGAGGTTCAATACCAAGTGCTCCTTCTTTCGGCTTCTTCTCATGTTAGTAGAACTTTGGTGAGAGACGATTCGTGCTTTTCAGCCTCACGCTTTTCAGATCGTTACTGCTCTTCAGTTTGTGCTTGTGGGTTTGTATCTGGTTTTCAGTGCGTGTAGTCAGTTCGCATCTGGTTTTCAGTGCGTATTTTTATATTACGTATTTGATTTCCAGTCCGTTTGATGTCCGCTCGTTTCTGATTTTCAGCTCGCTCTTCTCAGGCCTTTCTGATTTTCAGTGCGTCTGTTAGTTCATTCTGACCAGCCGACCGTTTTGAAGCCATGTTGCAGGTAGGTACTCATCGTAGAGTTCGTGCTGTGCAGGGGCTTGGTGTTGGGGTTCTTACTTTGACCCAAGCACAGTCCATGAACAGGGCGGGGAGGAGTTCATGGACGAAGAATTGGTTGCTCCAGCGTGACCAATTCTCTCACATGCCTTTGTTGCGGGAGATTCGTGAGAATAATCCTGATGAATTCAGGAATTATCTCCGGATGACGGACCCTGTTTTTCACCGTCTGTTGGCTTTGCTGTCTCCTTATATAAGGAAGCAGGACACTTGCATGCGGCAGTCCATCACTCCTGAACTGAGGCTAGTCGCCACCTTGCTGTACTTGGCGACGGGGAGAAGTCTGCAGGACATCAAGTTCTCGACGGGCATCTCCCCCAGGCTCTGGGGACCATTATTCCAGAGACCTGTTCTGCCATTATACAGGTCCTGCAGAAGGATTATATTAAGGTAAGATTTCTCCTTTAACATCACATTATATGTATTTAATGTTTGCTAATGTATTGTATTTATTTCATCATTCCCCAGTTACCATGATTGTAATATGCTGTGAAAATCCTCTTTATCCTCATGCATGCTGGAAGTTTGTAAAGTTCCTTTTTTGTTCTTCATGTATATTTGCCTTAACTAACCTTCCCAGCATGCTATTCATGGCCCATACACACCGAGCCTAGTCACTTAACAATGTATTTTGTCAGCTCCATTGTACTGCTTTACCCTAAACACCCCCTAAAATGTGTACAAATGTTATTTGTGTCCTTAAATTCAGGCAGAGTGCTAGAGGCTTTTTTTTGGGGTCCCAAACTCATTTGAAACCCTCCCTCCCCCCCAACCGCTAAGTCAACTGATACCAATCCTCTATCTGCTGACTTTGCCAAACCCATACACACTATACCTACCTTTTTTGTGGTCATATTTATGGATGAATTCACCAAAGCATGTAGTGAAAGGGCCTGCCTGAATACTTTCAAATTGTACTGTTTAAAGTGTTGTTCTCCTATTATCTTGATAGGTAATTGCAGAATATAAAATTGTGCTTCAATTTGTACAGTGTGTATTTATATTTTTGGATTATGACACTTCTTACCTGTCCAGTGGGCTGCCAATAGTGTAAAGTAAGGAGGGGCTGGCCAAAGTAACACACATTATGTATGCATTCAGCTCTGAATGAAGTGGAGAGGGTTACAGTACCTGTCCAAAATATACCCCCCACCCTAATATTTTTACAATGGGCCATCAGAGGGGAGGAGGAATCTGATAAGTGGACCTTATATTTTTGCCTTCAAATAAATGTTATATTGATGTTGGCCAAGAATGTTTGTGTCTAATCTGCTTGCAATGTTTTGTGCAAAAGTACTATTTTTTTTTTATCTTATTTCACTCCACAGTTTCCTTCAACACCACAGGAATGGCAGACTGTTGCTTCCCAATTTGCCCAGCGGTGGGACTTCCCCAACTGTGGAGGGGCAATAGATGGGAAACACGTCCACATAGTCCCACCCCCCAACTCGGGGTCATACTATTACAACTATAAGGGGTTTAATAGTATTGTGATGTTGGCGGTGATGTCGGCGACATATAATTTCCTCTATGTGGACGTGGGGAAGAATAGCCGGATGTCGGATGGTGGAGTCATCGCTCAGACCGAGTTCTACAGACGGCTCCAGAGTGGTGGCTTGGGATTGCCACCTCCGGAAGACAACGTGGCTGGTCTGCTGTTCGTTTTTGTCGCAGATTAAGCGTTTGGGCTGGGTGGTCACCTGATACTGCCGCTCCCGGGGTGAGGACCCTCACCCCGGACCAGAGGGTTTTTAACTACCGGCTGGCCAGAGCCAGAAGAGTGGTGGAGAATGCTTTCGGGATAATGGCCAGCCGGTTCTGCCTATTCCTTACACCAAGCAACATGGCAGAATATAAATTTACCCATATAATCCTTGCATGCTGCATTCTCCACAACTTTTTAAGGAGAAATTCTATGAACTATGTGGCCTCAGTTGGGCCTGAGGCCGGATTTCAAGACCAAACCCTGAAGGCGCTTGAAGCTGGCCATCCTGGCTTGCCCCCCCAAAGCGACCGCGAGGTCCGTCTAAAATATATGGAGAACTTTGCGGGTAGGGGGGCTCATTGATATGCCAGAAAATGTTTAAGAAACATTTTTTTTTGGAAATTTTATTTTAAACTGAAATAGTATTTCCTTTGATTTAGTGCTTGTGCTTCTTTTAGCTGTCTCCTAGGTTATCCAATGGGCTTTTCTTTTTGGCCATTTTCTTCAATAGTGCAAACGTAATTTCTTTGATATATGAGGTGATAATCTCTTCTTCAGCTAACTATTATGTTGTGAGTCTGCTACACACACACCTTGTTTTTGTTGTTAATGTATGTAATGCATTACTGATAAAAAATATTCCTCATTTTCAGCACCATGAATTAATTTTTTGGAGTGACGAAAATGGCCTGATTGTTGCAAATTATAAAGCACTGTGGGTGTTATTTACTAAAGCAAAATCCACTTTGCACTACTAGTGCACTTTTAGTGCACTTGAAAGTGCACTGAAAGTGCACTTGTAGTGAAAAGTGGATTTGCCTTTAGTAAATAACCCCCATTGCCACTGTAAACACCAATGTACTCAAAAAACTGCTATTGAGCATTGAAAGAAGAAGCCACACATTGTTGAGTAGAAACATTTTTACTCTTTGCACATTCACATGTGTGTTAGAAGAGGGTTTTTTAACAAACCAACATATTTTTAATTTTTTTTTTTTTTTTGACAGTAGAAATTTCCTTTTTTGTGTTAAACAGACATGTTTAAAACCATAAAACATACACAACTCAGGAACTTAGTTCAACTTTAATAAATTGAAGGCAATATCAGACATTAGTATATCCAAACTGTGTTGATATTGCCTTCATCAGATGGGGTGAGGTCACTCCTGTGAAAGACAAATTTTGAAGATGCACACAAAGTGAGAGTCAAAATGGGGATTTCCCTCCTGATCCCATGCCTAAGGTCAACATGTGCTATCTCCCATTATGGGGGATCAATGGACGTGTTTTGGGGGTGCAACCCCTTCCTCTCATCTACTTTAGTTCCGAGGAAGGGGTTGCATCCACAAAACGCGTACATTGATATCCCGTGATGGCAGATAGCACATGTTGACACACTGTGTGCATCTTCAAAATTTGGCTTTCAAAATTAAAAAAGAAGTTAGAAAAATATAAACAATTTGAAAAATGTTGGTGTGTTTTAGATTCTGCCTAAAACATCAATGATGTTTTTGAGTCTTTTTTCAACATCATTGATGTCTTCCTTGATCTTCTGTAAATCCCTATTGCACACCATTATCTCCCCAATGAGGACGTGTGCACTTGCAGTTGTGAAATGTGTTTCTTCTTCCACAACATCCACATCACCTAAAATAAAAAACACACACCATGTATTATAAATATGCAGGCATCCATCTATTACCTGAAGCTGTGGTCTCAGACACTCACCTGTTGTGGTCCCTATTTTGCCCAATTCCTAAAACTCTCCTTCTTCCACATCCTCTGGTTGTGGGTCCCCTTCTTTAGGAGGTTGTGGGTCCCTGGTCTCCTCTGATGTCCCGAGTCTTTTCTCCCCTATGTGAATAAAAAAAAGGCATACTTAACACACAGATATTTGAGGGCAGAAATAGTAATATGAAACATTGCTTGGAAGTGTCGTCCAATTGTCTGTTTTGGCAGAATTCCAAGCTGAAGACATGATTTTTTACCTTTCTTAAAGCTGGAATACTTACCTTTTTTGGTAAAGTTTCACACATGGAGACACCCCTAGTATCCACTGGAGCACCTGTGTGGAACACCCTAAAAAATTGGTTCTGGTGTCCCACACACTGCTCCTGCGTCCAGATGTATAAACAGATGCTGAGTGTCCTCTCCTTACACTGATTCAAGTTTGCATTTCATTCTAGTTACAAACCCATCTAGACAACAATGTACTAATGTACTAAACTTCTTTTAATACAAATAGGCATGAACAAATGTAGTTAGCCTGCATCTGCCAAAAACATCGTATTAGTGGGGAACGAATGATGTTTACTACGAACGATTACTATGCACACGAACCTGAAAGTTGCCATTTTAAACTGTACAACAGTAAAGAAAAGCATATGGAGCAGCATGCAAGTAATAATAATAGAAACACACAACAAAATACTTACCTTTTTGAAGAACTCTATTGATTCTTTTGTACTGATCGTGCTCCCTCAATTTCAGGTCTGACCAGCGTTTCCTCAACTGATCCTTGGATCATCATACTCCAAAATTCCTGTGCAGACTTTTCACAACCTTAGTCATGATCTTGGCCTTTCTCAGATTTGGGTTTGGGTAAGGTCCATACTTCCCATCATAGTCGGCCCTCTTCAAGATGTCCACCATCTCCACCATCTCTACAAAGGATATATTTGAGGCCTCAAATCTCCTCCGGGATCGGGACGTTCGTGGCTCCGGGCTTTCGTCGTTGCTGCTGTCTTTATGCACTTGTTCTTTCTCCACCATGTGCTCTCCCACTGCGCCAAAAGAGAAAGGGAGGGGACAATACTAGAAAGTAGGTCAGGGGCGGAGTTTAACAATTGCGCAGTGTATATAAAGCGTAATACTCCTGCGTTGTACGTACGATCTGCGAGCGGAGGAAGAAGTGGAAGCGCCGATCGTTCTAACAAAGGTACAATTTTAACTTGGGGCATGTCAGGAAAGGTCTCCTCCAATGGTAATATTGATCATTTGGCGTGCAGTACTGAGGTCCACCAGCAGGTGTCTCCTGGCAGTTCGGAGCTGTCAGAAGAGCTCTTTCCTGCAAGTATTCTGTCACCTTTGGGCCGCAGTACTGGCGTCCACCAGCGGAGGAATCCTGGCAGTATGGAGCAGGTATTCCCCTCTGGAGACAGGTGTCACCTGACCTTAATTAGCAGAGCTGCAGTATAAATACCCAGCAATTGCACACTTATGTTGTCCTGGTATTGTCCATGAGCCCTGACCTGCATCCTGTTACTCTGATTCCTGATTCCTGAACCTGAAGCCTGAATCTGAAGCCTGATTCCTGGAACCTGTTGATCCTGTTTCCTGTCTGTTACCTGGACCCTGGACCCTGAGCCTTGTACCTGACCCGTCCCTCCTGTGATCCATCCATCCTCTCTTGTCCTGTTTATCTCCCTTCCCAGCTACTGATTCCCTGTTTATGACCCCGGCCTGGTTTGACTACGATTCTGGTACTCCCTCTTGCTACATATGCTGGTTGGTTTAATATCACTGTTTGTTTGGTTGTTCACTCTGTATTGGTGGTGTGTTCACATATGCATTTTCCTTAATAAACTTACATTCACCTATTTATGTCTGGTTCACTCTTTCACAGACACAGTTCTGGTCACATCTGGTTTATGACAGGGCATCAGTGGCCTATACTGCTTATAGATTGAGGCCTATACTGGGACAAGATTAGGAGAGTTTAGCCTGACATTAGGGTTTGTCTTGTGTTGTGTCTTGCAGAGAAAATGGATCGATTCAACAATCATGATTTCCTCCCCCAATTCATTGATTTGTACAGAGAGCTGCCCTGTCTGTGGCAGACAAAACACCCCTTTTATACAAATCGACTAAAGAGGAAGGCAGCACTGGATAAATTGCTTGAATTTGTGAAGCCGCAGATCCCCATGGCAGACATCAACTATTTGAAGTGCAAAATTGGTGGCCTGAGGAGCACTTATAATAGGGAGCACAAGAAGGTCCAGGATTCCATGAGATCAGGAGTAGCAGCAGATGACATTTATGTACCCAGGCTGTGGTACTATGACAGACTGCGGTTTCGGTCAGACCAGACTGAAATCAGGCCATCACTCTCAACCCTTCCTTCCACTCTTCCTTCCGACCCAGCTGAGGCTTCTGATGTCCAACCTGGGCCTTCCACCCAGGAAGAAGATGTGGAGGAGCCCAGCTTGAGTCAGGTATAGCATTGTTAAATAGATTTCTCAAAATTGTGTGTGATTGATGAACAATAAACTAAAACTATGTCCCTTTTTCATACACAGGAAAGCCTCAGACAGGAGGAGGCTGTGGAAAGTGGCAGCCAGGAGGTGGCAGGGGAAAGTGGCAGCCAGGAGGTGGCGGGGGTAAGTGGCAGCCAGGAGGTGGCCGGGCTCAGTAGCCTGACCAAATCCTAGGACCCTCCCCTCCGCCTTCAACAAAAAAAGCACAGGAAGGGGAGGAGCGTGGAGGAGTCAGCACTTGGGTTAATTCGGCTGGCTTCTGTGGCCCTCAGAACCCCCCCCGTCTTCTTGAGGCCTATGCCTGCATGGCTGCCAACAAAATGCAGGAAATGGAGGTAGGCCAACGTCTCTTTTGTGAGGAAGTGATATATATGGCCCTAAATAAGGGGTTGAGGGGCGGACTTGCAAGCAAAACCCACCTGTGTGAGTTCGACCATCGTCCTCCTCCTCCACCTCCTGCCACAACTCCAACGCCAGAGCCACAGCCTGGAAGCAAGCGTGGAAGGAAGACAAGAGAGTGATGGCCTGGGTTCAGTCTGGTCTGGCAAAAGACTCAGGCTGTGGTAAGACCACAGCCTGGGGACAGATATGTCACCTGCTGCTGTTCCTGATTTTTCAGAGTCCTGGACCAGATTGTGCTCCCTATTAAATGGACTCCTCAGGCTACCAATTTTGCATGTCAAATAGTTGATGTGTGCCCTGGGGTACAAAGGCTTCGCAAATTTCACCAACTTATCCAGCGTTGCCTTCCTCTTTATTTTGTTATGACCCCCTAATAAATGTCTACTTTATTTTCACAAATACTTGCCCATGTGTTTTAATTCAAAAAGGACAGTTTGTTTGTGAGTAGGCAGGTATATTTCTAAAACATAACAAATGCTGGCCCTACCTAAATCTAAGCATTTGTGGATTCAGTGAAATAAATAACAGGGGAGGAGCACTATAATACACCTCCCTAATGCCCCGTACACACGGTCGGACATTGATCGGACATTCCGACAACAAAATCCTAGGATTTTTTCCGACGGATGTTGGCTCAAACTTGTCTTGCATTCACACGGTCACACAAAGTTGTCGGAAAATCCGATCGTTCTGAACGCGGTGACGTAAAACACGTATGTCAGGACTCTAAACGGGGCAGTAACCAATAGCTTTCATCTCTTTATTTATTCTGAGCATGTGTGGCACTTTGTGCGTCAGATTTGTGTACACACAATCGGAAATTCCGACAACGGATTTTGTTGTCGGAAAATTTTATAGCCTGCTCTCAAACTTTGTGTGTCGGAAAATCCGATGGAAAATGTGTGATGGAGCCTACACACGGTCGGAATTTCCGACAACAAGGTCCTATCACACATTTTCCGTCAGAAAATCCGACCGTGTGTACGGGGCATTACAGTGAGGCCACTTAAGGCTGAAGCTGCTACCATTCACCTGTCAAATTAACAAGTGTAAGTACATATAAAAACAAATCAATAAGGAAGCCCTACATAAAAATAACATAAATTAATATATACAGTAAGTTGCAAAATAACAATGATATTTAAAAGGAGAGCAGGTAATGAACTTTGCAATCAATGTTCAGTGAAAAAGTCCTTTCTGGTTATAGATCCCAATCACTCTATGTTCCACGGTAATCTACCACCAGCACTTCCACTCGTGAATAAAAGCTGGGGGATAAATCACCCCTGTTTAAAATACTCTTACCAGACTGAACTTGGAAATAGGCATAAATCAATAATCACAGGTGTCACTTAATGGATGGGTATCTCACTCTCACAATGCGGCTCAGAAGTTGGATCGCACACTGATACTCTCATACGGAGGCAAAAAGAGATACTATCCATAGCATAATTCCATTTTTAAAAATGCTTTAATCTCAAAAACCAGACCCCCCTCTTAAGAAATGCACTTACAATGTTGACAACAAAAATAGGCAATGTATCACTCAGACATCCATATGCGTCCAGGAGGAATCAGATACCAGACGGCATCTCCAGGCGGCATCAGCGTAATGACCTCACTATTGGCAGTCGCTTGGCCCAATCTGACGCGTTTCATCATCAATGACATCATCTGAGGGTGTCCTGATCAGCCTCCCTCAGATGATGTTGTTGATGACAAAACATGTCAGGTTGGGCCAAGCGACTGCCAATAGTGACGTCATTACGCTGATCGGTATGGGCACTCACAAGTGAGCATCGCAGAGTGAGGTAGGAGACGCCACCTGGTATCTGATCCCTCCCGGACGCATATGGATGTCTGAGTGATACATTGCCTATTTCTATTGTCTACGTTGTAAGTGCATTTTTTAAGAGGGGGGGGTCTGGTTTTTGAGATTAAAGAATTTTTAAAAACGGAATTATGCTATGGATATTATCTCTTTTTGCCTCCGTATGAGAGTATCAGTGTAGGATCCAACTTCTGAGCTGCAGTGTGAGAGTGAGATACCCATCCATTAAGTGACACCTATGATTATTGATTGATGCCTATTTCCCAGTTCAGTCTGGTAAGAGTATTTTCAACAGGGAGGATTTATCCCCCCGCTTTTATTCATGAGTGGAGGTGTTGGTGGTAGATTACCGTGGAACATAGAGTGATTGGGATTTATAACCAGACGGGACTTTTTCACTGAACATTGATTGCGGAGTTCATTACCTGCTCTCGTTTTAAATATCATTGTTATTTTGCACGTATATATTAATTTATGTTATTTTTATGTAGCGCTGCCTTATTGATTTGTTTTTATACATTTCTAAAATACAATGTCAAATTAACAAGGGACACCAACACCAACCAACTTCCTGGAGGTTAAAATATACAAGATAATAATGGTGTTGTGGTAACTTGACACACAAAACGACAAAAAATATTATGGAGATCACTATAAAAAAAAAAAAAAAAAAAAAACAGGAGATCTTGATAAAAAAATAAATTAAAAAAGATCACTATAAAAATAAATTCTAAACATTATTATGGAGATTTGACGAAAAAAATTTAAAATATTATTCATGAGAGCACGAGAAATAATAAAGAAATCAGTTTGCGCTGCAGTAAAAAATTTGCAGCGTGACGAATGTGCTATCTCCATTACGAATGCTAGTTTTACCAGACCGAGCGCTTCCGTCTCATACTTGATTCAGAGCATGCGTGGAATTTTGTGTGTCGGAATTGTCCACACACCCTCAGAATTTACGAAAACAGATTTTGTTGTCAGAAAATTTGAGATCCAGCTCTCAAATTTTAGTTGTCAACAACTGTCCGATGGAGTCTACAAACAGTCGGAATTTCCGACAACAAGCTTCCATCGAACATTTGTTGTCGGAAATTCCGACCGTGTGTACGCGACATAAGATGTAAAGGCCTAAGTTAATTCCCTGCCTCTGCCCCCCCACCTTCCCTGTCAAGGTTTATCTACAACACTGTTTCCTAATAGTGTACTGACTATGCTGGCAGCTCTTCTACTTTCCCTAGGTTTTAAAAAGGGCCCCATGCTCTGTAGTTACGCTGCTGGTTTGTTTCATCATAACACATACAGTATTCTTTTCCAAAGTGAAAGGCTGTTGAACTTTTTTATTCCGTCTTCCTGCCAAATGCAAAAAGGAATGTAACTTCCCTCCCATAACATTCCATATTATTGTTTTTCCTGCTCTGCGTATGAGCTTCTTTGGAAAAAAACCTGCAAAAAATAATTTTCTAGCATTTACTCTGCTGAGCTGAAATGATGGAGACCAGAGATTATGTATGTGAACTTTATCCTCCACCAAGCTACAGTGAGAGTTGCAACAAGCAGCCAAAAGAAATGCAAGAGTTGCGGAACATCCTGAGCCAGCCAAGCCAAATCACTGTGGTGACAATATTGCCAGAGATCCCCCCAGTACGTGACCATCTCATCTGGTCACTGTTTAATACCATGTACATGAACATCCTCTGTCTTGGGTTGATTGCTCTTGTATTTTCCATCAAGGTAAGATTGTTTTTTTAACCACGTCATATTAAAATATAGTAATTCCCAATGAATCTTTCTACCGTTAACAGATCTGAATTACTATATAAGTATTTTACAAAGCAACCTCTTAAAAAAACAAACTCTTGTAGTACCCAACTTTCCATTATGTGTATAACCTTTTTACTGCTGTTTACTGCTGTGCAGTACAGAAGGACAGGTACTGAATGTATTCTATTGGAAACAAAATTTCATTTCAAGATATGTACGAAACATAAGACTGACATTTGTGTTAATTTTCTCCAGCTGTGGTTAACGGTCATTTCCCAGAAGGGGATGGTCTGTGCTACTTGTAGTAGAGGAGGGGGTAGCTGTTTGGCATCAGCAGATTTACGCAAGGGAACAGAGAGGGTGGAACAAGTTGACATTGGGGGCCCTGAAATGGAACTCTAGTCAAAATATACTGTAAAAAAAAGTTTCTTGTGCTAGGGAAGGAATGTGATAATCCCCACCATGAAAAGCCTCCTGATGAACTTAAAGTGTACATCTGGACAAAATAAAATAAAAAATACCATATGCATTACATCTTTGAAATACATTTCCCTAATAATGGTTGATCTGCTAGGAATCCTGTGATCCCTAACTTTCTGTTGTGTTCTGACAACATAGTGCCTCTGCTGCACTCACCTGCTGGACTACAGAATATCTCCCTCTTCTCATCTTCATTACCTAAAGGGAAGATGTTCAGTTGTCCAGGAGAGGCAAACTGAGCAGGGCCGACAAAAATGCATGTATAGTGATTATGTAGACATTTCCCTTCTCTATTTATTAATAAGCAAAAGTAGAATATACAGTATATATTATTTTCCAAAACTTCCCCAGCCTTAGCTTGGATTGGCTTGTATTTGTTAGTTACTCTTAAACTACATATCTATTTAAACTACCCTCTACCACACAGTGTGACAGCATTGCTGTATGATTTTACTGCAGAACATACAGTGTTGTCCCCTTACTACAGGCAGTGGAAAAACAGATCTAAAGACAAGAACTAAAAACAAAAACTTTGCAGAAATAGGAAGAGATAGCCCAGCCACCGCTCACCTCGGCCGCCCTGAGTGGTTAACAGGTAAAAGCAGCCTCAGCTTGATTCATTCAGGCCACGCCCCGTTCCCAGAGTTTAATCATGGATTCATGATTAAGCCCTGGGGGGCGGGGGAAACATGTTGGGGACATGGTCTGGATAAATTGAGGCTGCTATTATCTGCTAACCACTCAAGGCAGGTGAGGTGTGCGGTGGTCAGGCTCTTTCTTCCTATGTCTACAACATGCTTTGGGTCTGGACATCCCTTTCCCCAGCCTGCACCCTCACTAGTCAGTAGCATCCAACTTATTGGACCTTGATAGCTTGAGCGGGGACAATTAAAATGGTTGCAAAGCCTTAAGATTTTTCACCTTAATGCATTCTTAGCATTAAGGTGAAAAATCTTCTGTGCTGCAGCCCCCCCCCCTTACCTGAGTCCGATCCGATCCAGCATTGCGCACAAACACAGCGGCTCCAGCCACTGTCGCTCACCTTATTGGACAGATTGATAAAAGCAGGAGCCATTGGCTGCTGTCAATCAAAACCTTTGACACGGAAGTGGGGGGCGGGGCCGAGTCCTGCTGTCTGTGTCATTGGATGCAGCAGCAGGACTCAGAACAATGCCAATTACCAGCTGTGGAAGTTTAAACTAGAAATGCTTCTTAACAAGGACGACTTGTAGCAAGTGCTGAATACAGACAGACTCACAAACGGATAGACAGAGGAATGGGACAGAAAAGACAGGCAGGCAAATGCGACTATAAGCTTAGTAGTATTAGCCACATAAGAACAGAGAAAACGGCCAAAGGTATGTAGACCTCATTGCAAAAACTTCATGAGTGTTCAAGCCTTAACAGTAAGCTCTCTCTACTAAGAAGGCTTTATAAGATGAGACTAGAAGAAGGCCAGCATATGTGTGACCACGTGAAAGCTATGCTAGAAATCATAGAGCAGCTGCGTGCCATTGGAGAGGACATCAAAGATAACCATATTTTTGCCCTTCTCCTCTGCAGCCTTCCAGAAACATATACTGCTCTTATTAATCTTTTAAAAACCAGACCCGAGCAGGAGCTGACACTGGAATATGTCAAGGGCAAATTAATTGATGAATATGACAGAAGGAAAGAAAATATGCACCATGATGACAAAGCTCTTAAGATGTACAAAGGCACAAAACACAGCAAAGAAAGCAGAGCCTGTTTTTGCTGTAATAGGACTGGTCACTTAAAAAAGGACTGTTCTATCTGGAAAGCCAAGCAGCGAAAGCTAGAGCTATCCACAAAAGAAAGAGTCAAAGCAACCACAAAGGATACTGCAGACACATCATGGAGTGGCACCTTTAAAGTGACACAGAGCAGCAAGCCATGCAGCTGGTGCATAAACTCAGGTGCGACAAGCCACATGACTAGCAATGAGACCTTCTTTATAAACATTGATTACAGTGCAAAAGACAGTTTTCCTAGAAAAGGGAAAAGCATCACTTCAGAAGGTAAAGGCCAGGGTTTCCTGAACTGCATTACACCACCCAGGAGGAGGTCACCACAGTATCCTTGTAAAGATAGTGCTGTATGTTCCAGAACTAGAAGGCCGACTTCTATCAGTGAAAAGTCTTGCAAACAATGGTCTCACAGTTAAGTTCCAGGGTGATGAATGCACGAATCACAATAATAAGTGGCTCCTTGCAAAAGAAAAACTAGATGATCACTTATACAGGCTCATCACCACAGACCAGCAAGCCAATATAGTCTCTAATAATGACATACACAACAAATGTATTCATTTATGGCACAGGCGGCTGGGGCACAGAAGTCCAGCAGCTATACAGAGCATTTTAAAGAGAGGCTTATCAGAAGATTTGACAATAGCTCCTTGCAAAGTGCTGTATTGAAGCAAAAACCACACGTGCTCCCCTTCCACAGGCAACTCAAAGAAAAACTACCCACCCCCTGCAGCTCATACAGAGTGACGTATGCGGTCCAATGAAAACTCCCACATCAGGCGGGAACAGATATCTACTGATGACATTGATGATTATTCCAGGTACATAACTACTTATCTGATGAAACACAAGAATGAAACATCAGAGAAACTTTAAGAGTTTGTTGCCATGTCTAGCAACAAATTCCAACAGAAACCAGGAATAATATGCACCGACGATAGTGGAGAATACATGAGCAAAGAAGTGGCCTCATACCTGAAGAGACAAGGAATAGTACACCAGACAACCACACCATACACTCCTGAACAAAATGGTGTAGCTGAAAGGAAAAATCGCACTCTTATAGAATGGCCAGATGCATATTGTCGGAAGCCAACCTACCTCACCCACCTACAGAACAGACTACCCTCAAAAGTCATTAAAAGTACTTCATTCAAAATGTGGCATGGATCGAAGCCTAGCATAAGGCACATCAGAGTGTTTGGATGTAAAGCATATGCCTATATTTCAATTGAAAAGCGATCCAAACTGGAGAACAGAGCCATAGGGGTCATTTTAGCAGGCTACAGCAAGCAAACTAAGGGTTACAGAATCCTACACCCAAAGACTGACAATGTGACAATAAGAAATAGTGTTTATTTTGAGGAGAGCCCATCACCAGAAACACTGATCCCTGAAAGCTGTGAAGTGAATAGGCCAAGCAATCCAGAAAAAAAGGTTGACCAAAGCGAACCTGTGCAGGAGTCAGAACAAGAGGTGGAACTCACAGTGCCTAAACCAAGTTCCCCACCAGATCCTGCTGAACTGCCTGAGTTCAGAAGATCCACTTGGACTACAAAGGTGATACCACCCCACAAACTGTCATACACTGCCAAAACACACAGCATACTTGAACCAACATCCTGGGAAGACATAGAAAAACTGCCAAAACATGAAGCCAATAAATGGAGAAAGGCAGCAGAAGAAGAATTAAAGTCACTTCAATAAAATCTGGACACTCACAGAGCTCCCTCTTAACCGCAAAACTATACGAAGTAAGTGGACTTTCAAAGAAAAGTCAGACACAGAAGAGAATATCCACAAATACAAAGCCAGACTAGTTGCCAAGGGTTACTCCCAGAAATTCGGTGATGATTATGATGAAACTTTCACTCCCGTCATAAAACACTCCACCATCAGAGCGCTTCTAATGCCCCGTACACACGATCGGACTTTCCGACAACAAAAGCGTGGATTTTTGTTCGAAGGATGTTGGCTCCAACTTGTCTTGCATACACACGGTCACACAAATGTTGGCCAACAATTACAAATGTAGTGACGTACAAGACGTACGTGATATCTCCATTACGAACGCTAGTTATATCTCCGGCTCGTAATTGATTCCGAGCATGCGTGGACTTTTGTCCGACGGACTTGTGTACACACAATCGGAAAGTCCGACGACAAACATTTGTTGGCAGAAAATTTGAGAACCTGCTAGCCAACATTTGTTGGCGGAAAGTCCGACAACAAATGTTTGATGGAGCATACACACGGTCGGACTTTCCACCAATAAGCTCACATCCAACATTTGTGTACGGGGCATTAGTGTTGCAGCTGGGAAGGGCATGCAAGTTAAACACCTAGACGTTAAAACTGCTTTCCTATATGAAGACATTAAGGAAGATCTCTACATGGAGCAATCACCAGGGTTTGAGCAAGGAGACAACCTTGTGTATAAACTTCAGAAGAGCATCTTCTTAAGCAATCTGCAAGGATGTGCAATGAGAAAGTGAATGAAGTGCTTACCATAGAGGGATTCTCAAGAAGTAAAACAGACCCCTGTCTCTACTCCAGGAATCAAGAAGACAGATGGGTATACATCCTTATCTACAGTGCCTTGCAAAAGTATTCACCCCCCTTGGCTTTTTACCTATTTTGTTACATTACAGCCTTTAGTTCAATGTTTTTTTTAACTGAATTATATGTGATGGATCAGAACACAATAGTCTAAGTTGTTGAAGTAAAATTAGAAAAATATATACTTAAAACTATTTTTCAGAAATAAAAAAAATGATAATTGGCATGTGCGTATGTATTCACCCCCTTTGTTATGAAGCCCATAAAAAGCTCTGGTGCAACCAATTACTTTCAGAAGTCACATAATTAGTGAAATGATGTCCACCTGTGTGCAATCTAAGTGTAACATGATCTGTCATTACATATTCACACCTTTTTGAAAGGCCCCAGAGGCTGCAACACCTAAGCAAGAGGCACCACTAACCAAACACTGCCATGAAGACCAAGGAACTCTCCAAAGAAGTAAGGGACAATGTTGTTGAGAAGTACAAGTCAGGGTTAGGTTATAAAAAAAATATCCAAATCTTTGATGATCCCTAAGAGCACCATCAAATTTATCATAACTAAATGGAAAGAACGTGGCACAACAGCAAACTTGCCAAGAGACAGCCGCACACCAAAACTCATGGTCCGGGCAAGGAGGGCATTAATCAGAGAGGCAGCACAGACACCTAAGGTAACCCTGGAGGAGCTGCAGAGTTCCACAGCAGAGACTGGAGTATCTGTACATAGGACAACAAAAAGCCATACGCTCCATAGGGTTGGGCTTTATGGCAGAGTGGCCAGAAGAAAGCCATTACTTTCAGCAAAAAACAAAATGTCACATTTTGAGTTTGCGAAAAGGCATGTGGGAGAAAATACGTGAAAAATTGCTGCGCTAAACCACTAAAAAACCAAAAATAATGAAATATATACAGCTGCTGACACTAAAACAAACAAAGTCCAAAGTGAATAAAGATAAAAAAGTGTAGGGCTTATGGGTGTGAAACACCAAAAAAGTCAGATGTATATCAAGGCAATTGATATAAACAAGTGTTATAGAAAGAAAAAAACATAGTACAACAATAAAGACAGGTAAACTACTTCAGGAAAAAGTTAACTGATACTGATCTTGAACAACTGTATTGAGGCATATTGGGCCTTTCCAATATAAGCAATCTGGGATAAAGTGTATCAAATTTCCTCAAAATACAAATCCATCTAGATGTAAAGTAAGGCCTTGTTTACATATGTGGCCAATCACAGCTCAGCTGCCTATTTTTACCACCCCCAACTGTCAACCGGAAACTTAACATGACCACTGACCATGTTAGTATACACTGTTGTGCTCGTGGTGTGGCACAGCTCAAATGTATACCATGGATCATGTTTGGTGGACATCATTGCCTCCATACACGATTCATTTAAGTGAATAGGGCCACCCCACCACCACCCTACAACAAAGCGTAATGCATGTGGCTTTCAACGGTTAAAATAGGTGTCCAGGGGGGTGGCATATTGCTTCCAAGCTGCCCTACAAATGCCTCTGAACAGCAATTAATTGCACATCGCTTTTAAGAGGGGCAGCAATAGCGACCACATAGGTATGCCCACGGGGTGTTCCGGGTGTGCCCAGGCACACCCTAATCATCCCTGTGCTCTGTCTGTGTTTCACACCTTTTGTTTTGTGCTGACTACCTGCAACATGTCCCTGTGTAACTCAGTCACCAACACTGCCTGGGGTCGGGTCCGGCCAGCAAAAACAGCTGTGTGCTGCAAGTGGGAGGATTGAGTAGGGAGGGAACTAGGACCACAGCCGTGGAGTAACCCAGCCGGGAGCCGCATTTGCTGATGCAGCTTCTATAGTTCCGGCTGCAGGCGCCGGCAGAGTGATCTACATCTGCACTCCGCCGCCCCTCCGGCCCTTTATTAGCAGAGGACTAGCCTGGATAGTGGCAGGTGAGTGGCTTCAGGCAGCCTGGTGTTCTTTTGATCCTGTTAGTACCACAGTCAGGCAGCTAGACTATTTACAGTTATTGTAGTGCGTCCTCCTCACAGAGTTCAGTTAAAGCTACAAGTTAGTTTAGTGTGACCTCTGCACAGTGTTCAGCTAAAACTACAAGTTAGTTTAGTGCGTTCTCCTCACAGTGTTCAGCTAAAGCTACAAGTTAGTTTAGTGTGATCTCTGCACAGTGTTCAGCTAAAGCTACAAGTTAGGGTAGTGCGTCCTCCTCACAGTGTTCAGCTAAAGCTACAAGTTAGTGTAGTGTGACCTGTGCACAGTGTTCAGCTAAAGCTACATGTAGTTTAACTGAACAGTGTAGTGTTCAGTTAAAACTACAAGTTTCAGTTAAAACTACAAGTTAGTGTAGTGCGACCTCTGCACAGTGTTCAGCTAAAGCTACAAGTTAGTGTAGTGCGTCCTCTGAACAGTGTTCAGCTAAAACTACAAGTTAGTGTAGTGCGACCTCTGCACAGTGTTCAGCTAAAGCTACAAGTTAGTGTAGTGCGTTCTCTGAACAGTGTTCAGCTAAAACTACAAGTTAGTGTAGTGCGACCTCTGCACAGTGTTCAGATAAAGCTACAAGTTAGTGTAGTGCGTCCTCTGAACAGTGTTCAGCTAAAACTACAAGTTAATGTAGTGCGTCCTCCTCACAGTGTTCAGCTAAAGCTACAAGTTAGTTTAGTGTGACCTCTGCACAGTGTTCAGCTAAAGCTACAATTTAGGGTAGTGAGTCCTCCTCACAGTGTTCAGCTAAAGCTACAAGTTAGTGTAGTGCGTCCTCACAGTTTTCAGCTAAAACTACAAGTTAGTTTTTTGCGAGCTCTGCACAGTGTTCAGCTAAAGCTACCTGTAGAAGGTTGGTGGGGTTTTCCTGATCCTATCACTACCGCAGGCAGCTAAATAAGCTACAAGTTATTTTTTTGCGAGCTCTGCACAGTGTTCAGCTAAAGCTACCTGTAGAAGGTTGGTGGTGTTTTCCTGATCCTATCACTACCGCAGGCAGCTAAATAAGCTACAAGTTAGTTTTTTGCGAACTCTGCACAGTGTTCAGCTAAAGCTACCTGTAGAAGGTTGGTGGTGTTCTCATACTACAGGCAGGCAGTTGATATTGCTAGCTGCAGTATCAGTATATATATATATATATATATATATATATATATATATATATATATATATATCCCAGCTTAGTGCAGCTACAGGCCATTAGTATGACTGGAAGGCCAACAAGGAGAGGCAGACAGTCACAAGCCAATAAAAGAGGGCAAGCAGGCTCTGTGTCTAGAGGCAACAGTGCTGGTCGTGGAGACGGTGCATCCTCATCAGCACGTGGCCGTGGGACACGCTTGGCCTTTTTTTTGGGCAGCTGGCCGTGTTGAGCCGCAACATGCGGAAGACTTGGTCGAGTGGATGACCAAGCCGTCCTCATCCTCCTCATCCTCTCTCACCCATGCTCAGGGTACTTTGTCTGGCAAAGCAGCTGCCAACGCGGCCTATTCCCTCGGCTCAATGGCATCAGTGACTCCTTCCCTAGCCCCACCATGTCCTCCTGAGGAGTCCCTCGAACTGTTTGACCACAGTGTTGGGTATATGCTCCAGGAGGATGCCCAGCGTTTAGAAGGCTCTGATGATGATACTGAGCTAGATGAAGGCAGTAACGTGAGCATGGACAGAGGGGGTGCCCAAGAAGGACAGCAATCTGGCAGTCATGCTCCCCCTGCTGCAGCATACTGCCAGGTTTGCTCCACTATAGAGGAGGGAAGGGATGATGAGGTCACTGACTCAATGTGGGTGCCTGATAGGAGAGAGGAGGAGGAAGAGGAGGCACATCAGGCAGGATGCCCTCCAGGGGCCAGCCTAAGGGCAGCACACTGACTGCATCACACCCCAAAGCTCCGCATGTGCAGGGCACTGCTGTCTCTGCATGTTATTCCAAAAGTTCTTTGGTGTGGGCCTTTTTTGAGACGAGTGCATCAGATCGCACCGCTACTATTTGAAACATATGTCTCAAGCGTATCTCGCGTGGCCAAAACATCTCCCGCTTGGGCACCACATGCTTGACCAGACATATGTTGACCTGACATGCAGTTCGTTGGCAAGCATATCTAAAAGACCCACACCAAAGAACAAAGAGGACCTCTCCTTGCTCCTCATCAGCTAAGATCTCCAACCCCACTATACCTTCAGTGTTCTCTGAGACCTGCACTGAGAGGAATGAAGGTGTAGAATTAGGTGTGTCAATCTTCTGGGCAATCTGCTTTCGGTACACCGACGTCAGATTGTACGAGGCAAATTTCCCTGCCCCAGCTGCTGCACCGCCGAAAGAAGTTCGCTCCTAGCCATCCACATGCCCAGCAGTTGAATGCTAGCTTGGCAAAATTGCTAGCACTTCAACTGCTGCCTTTTCAGTTGGTAGACTCTGCCCCCTTCCGTGAGTTTGTGGAATGTGCGGTTCCTCAGTGGCAGGTACCCAAACGCCACTTTTTCTCACGGAAGGCGATTCCGGCTCTCTACCGGCATGTGGAAGGCAATGTCCATGCCTTGCTGGACAGGGCGTTCAGCAGTAAGGTGCATATTACCGCTGACTCATGGTCCAGCAGGCATGGACAGGGACATTACCTAAGTTTCATCGCACATTGGGTGACCCTGCTGGCAGCTGGGAAGGATGCAGGACAAGGTGCAGTAGTGTTGGAGGTTGTTCCGCCACCATGCCTCCAAAATGCCACTACTAATGATTGTGACACACCCCTCTCCTCCACCCCCTCCTCTTCTTCTTCCTCCATGGCCTCTTCCTGTGCTTTGTCCTCGGAATCAGCGGTGCTCCGTAGCCGTTCAAGGGGCTACGCAAGTATGCAGGCCAAAAGATGCCATGCGGTGCTTGAGCTGGTGTGCTTGGGGGACAGGAGCCACACTGGGGAAGAGGTTCTGTCATCTCTGCAGGGGCAGGTTCAGAGGTGGTTGACGCCACGCCAAATTAAGGCAGGAATGGTGGTTTGCGACAATGGCACCAACCTCCTCTCTGCCCTCCAACAGGGACAAATGACCCATGTGCCCTGTTTGGCTCACGTCCATAACTTGGTGATGCAGCGGTTCTTGGGCAGGTACCCGGGCTTACAGGATGTCCTGAGGCAGGTCAGGAAAGTCTGTGTGCATTTCCACCGGTCATATAATACCAGTGCTCGGCTGGCAGACCTCCAAAAGGAGTTTAACCTGCCCAAGAACCGCCTAATCTGTGACATGCCCACCAGGTGGAACTCAACGTTGGCCATGCTGCAGCGGCTGCACACACAGCAGAGGGCCATCAATGAGTACCTGTGCGACTATGGCACCAGGACAGGGTCAGGGGAGCTTGGTTTTTTTCCCCACGCCAGTGGGCCATGATCAGGGATGCATGCACTGTCCTGTCACCATTTGAGGAGGCCACGAGGATGGTGAGCAGTGACAGTGCATGCATCAGTGATACTGTCCCCCTTGTCCACCTGTTGGAGCACACGCTGCGTGGAATAATAGACAGGGCACTTGAGGCAGAACAGAGGCAGGAAGAGGAGGACTTCCTTAGCTCTCAAGGCTCCCTTTATCCAGACAGTGTTCCTGCGTGCCCGCTGATCACACAAGAAGAGGAGGAGGAGGAGGAGGAGGAGGAAGATTGTGTCAGTATGGAGGTGGAGCCTGGCACACAGGAGGTAGCTGCGGACCATTTCATCCTTAGTGACCCAGAGGACTCCGGACCGAATGCCTCAGCAAACCTACGCTGCATGGCCTCCCTGATCCTGTAAAACCTGCGTAAGGATCCTCGTATTCGTGGTATCAAGGAGAAGGACCAATACTGGCTGGCAACCCTCCTTGATCCACGTTACAAGGGTAAGGTTGCGGACCTTATCTTGCCGTCGCAGAGGGAGCAGAGGATGAAACATCTTCGGGAGGCCTTGCAGAATGGTCTGTGCAACGCGTTCCCAGAGACTGGGAGGTTACAAACTCCTGTTTCTGGACGTGTTGCTGAGGCTTCGGTCAGTCAAAGAAGGAGCGGTGGAGAAGGTGGCCATCTGACCGATGCGTTCAGACAATTTTTTAGTCCGCAGCCCCAAGGTATGATCGGTTCCAGCAACCATTGCCAGCGTCTGTTTTACATGGTACAGGAATACCTAGGGGCAAGATCTGACTTGGACACCTTTCCCACCGAAAATCTTCTGGGTTACTGGGTCTTGAGGATGGATCACTGGCCAGAGCTTGCACAGTATGCAATTGAGCTACTGGCCTGTCCTGCATCCAGCGTTCTTTCGGAACGCACATTCAGTGCTGCTGGAGGCTTTGTAACTGATCACAGGGTGCGTCTGTCCACCGACTCGATCAATCGACTGACCTTCATAAAAATGAATCAGTCTTGGATCACCACCAGCTACCAAGCACCTGATGCTGATGTAACCGAATAATTTTTTTTGAAATCTCAGATCCCTTCAAAGACTGCCTATGCTGATGCTGAGTGACTATCCTAAGTAATTAAACTCTTCCTCCTCAATGATCACACTGATAGCTTGTAAGAACATTTTTGGTTCTGGGCGCTGCCACCAGTGCCTAAGGCCCAATTTTTCAGCCCCTGTTTAACAGGGGTGTGTACTTACAATTTTTGATGCAATACTTTGCAGCAGGGCTCGTTCCTGCGTTCCAACTAGAGTATCTGTGAGGGGTTGCAGTGTTGTGGCACCAGTGCCTAAGGCCCAATTTTTCAGCTCCTGTTTAACAGGGGCGTGTAATTACAATTTTTGATGCAATACTTTGCAGCAGGGCTCGTTCCTGCATTCCAACTAGAGTATCTGTGAGGGGTTGCAGTGTTGTGGCACCAGCACCAGTGCCTAAGGCCCAATTTTTCAGCCCCTGTCTAACAGGGGCGTGTAATTAGAATTTTTGATGCAATACTTTGCAGCAGGGCTCGTTCCTGCGTTCCAACTAGAGTATCTGTGAGGGGTTGCAGTGTTGTGGCACCAGCACCAGTGCCTAAGGCCCAATTTTTCAGCCCCTGTTCAACAGGGGCATGTAATTACAATCTTGATCTAATATTTCACAGCAGGGCCCATTTCTGCGCCCACCAAGAGCGAGTGAGGACTTACAGTGTTGTGGCACCAGCACCACCACCACCACCAAAGGCCCAATTTTTCTGCCCCTGTTGGGCATGTAATTACAATTCTTGATCTAATATTTCACAGCAGGGCCCTGTGAGGGCTTACAGTGTTGTGGCCACAACAACACCTAAGGCCAAAATTTCTGCTGAGCATATAGGGCAGGCCCCTACTTTCAAACATCCAACTTACAAACGATTCCTACTTGCAAACAGAAGGAGACAACAGGAAGTGAGATGAAATCTACCCCTAGGAAGGGAAATTCTCTCCTGTAAGAGTTAATATGGGAAAAAAATTTCTCCTTTCCACTGATGCTTGATCACCAATCCTTGTTTCACAAAAAAACCCAAATCTTCAAAAAACATTTGTCATTGGGACAAAAAGTGAGGTGAAATCTTCTGAAGAGGAGCACAGGCAGCAAAACAAATGTCACAGGGGTGATAACCCTTGCCTATGTTTTCCAAAAAGCTTAAAATAGATTTTTTGGCTGGAGCTAAACACGTTAAAAATGTACCAGTTCACAATTACAAACAAATTCTACTTAACAACAAACCTATAGTCCCTATCTTGTTTGCACCGCCTGTATACTGCTATTCAGAGTACAGAGCCTGTATACTGCTGTTTCCTTTTTTAATTTGGGTGCGGGGTTCCCCTTAATATCCATACAAGACCCAAAGGGCCTGGTAATGGACTGGGGGGTACCCATGCCGTTTGTCTCACTGATTTTCATCCATATTGCCAGGACCCCACATTACATTAAAGCCGCAAGCAGTTTTAAATGACTTTTTTTCCTTTAAAAATGACATTTTGTGCAGGGACTGTTCTAAGCATGGGAAACACGCGCCACTTTACAGGCATACTATAGATACCCCCCAGGTATGATATTTAAAGGAATATTTCACTTTTTTTTACTTTAAGCATCATTAAAATCACTGCTCCTGAAAAAACGGCCGTTTTTAAAAGTTTTTTTTGCGTTGATACATGTCCCCTGGGGCAGGACCCGGGTCCCCAAACCCTTTTTAGGACAATACAATGCAAATTAGCCTTTAAAATTAGCACTTTTGATTTCAAACGTTCGAGTCCCATAGACGTCAATGGGGTTCTAATGTTTTTTCTTCGTTATTCTAACAAATTTTCGGTCCGTTCGCAGGTTCTGGTGCGAACCGAACCGGGGGGTGTTCGGCTCATCCCTATTGATGGGAGAATACTACTGTTGAGGGAGAGGGCTTATGCTGCTGGCTGCTGGAGAGTATATTGATACTGGATGCTGGGAGATCTATTGTTGCTGGGGGGTATTTTCTTGTGGGGTGATCTATTGTTGCTGGGGGAATCTATTGTTAATAGGAGGGATCTATTGTTGCTGGGGGGTGTCTATTGTTGCTGGGAGGGATCTATTGTTGCTGGTGAATCTATAGTTGCCGTGAGGGATCTATTGTTGCTGAGGAGATGTCTTGTTCTTGGGAGATCTATTGTTGCTGAGGGAATCTATTGTTGCTGGGGAATCTAACAATTTTATTTAAAGCAGTAAATACAATTCAGGATATTAAAACATGACACTTATTAAAAAATATCCTACTTAACGTACAGTTTTTAAAATTGCTTATTTGATTTAGAGATTTATTTAAAAGCTTTGTGTATGTTAAAAGATTATTTAATTAATAATTTAAAAAAATTATGTTTGTTTACATTGATAAATGTTTTTTTAATTAAAAATGTTTTAATACATTTTAAAATGTTTGTTAACATGTATTTATAAGAGTGTGTGTGTGTGTGTGTGTATGTATATATACATACACACACAGATGCATGAGTGTTTTAGCTTTGGTTTGAGGTGCACACCCTAATGCAATAGGCTGCGCACGCCTATGGGCGACCACATGTGTAAACAGGCCCTAAAGCTGGCCATGCATGGATCAAAATTCGGCTGGTCCAGCAGGAACCGGAAAAATTTCAATCCATGTATGGGCGGTCTGGTTGTACAGAAGGCACTCTGCTGTCAGAACTCAGTAGCACAGTGATTCCCCCATCCACATCGAGTGCGTGGATGAGTGAATCGGGTATTTTTTTTTTTCCTTCAGCCTGATGGTTGAAAGAAAAAAAACGTTAATGTATGGCCAGTGTAACACAATCCAAACAGGAGCTACAGTATAGGCTGCAATGCTGCATACATATTTTCAATGTATCTAGTAACCCTCTTGCGTAGATAATTCTAATTTCTGATTTTTTCGTAATATTTTTGTGAATTTTCCATGGTTTATTGGCGCCTGAAAACCCCCATTTCCTGTTTACATTATAAGACAAGAATGTCCAAACTACAGTTGATTTCTCAAAGTCCCCTCCCTTCTCTGCTCACTCGCCGTATCTGCCAAATTCCTCATTGCTGGGAATTCAGACCTGATGGAGATGGGGGAGGAAATTCATAGCTGTGAGGGAAGGCAAGGGGAACGCAGGGTGTTTTCAGAGGGATAGTGATGCTATGCTATCTCAAAACAGGTTTCTGATATACAATGGATAGATATAGATAGACGGTCAAGACAATATTATAGGTCATTGTTTATTTTAAAACCCAGTTGGTCTTGAGTTTAAGGCATTCTGTTGATCGAAAATTTGTCATTCCCTCATTATTTTTCTGTCTTGCAGTCTCGGGATAAGAAGCAGCTGGGAGACAGAAGCGGAGCCCATAGCTATGGATCTACAGCCCATTCTATGAATATTGCTGCAACCACGCTCTCCATCCTGTTTTGTATTATCACAATTATAATAGTCATGCTTGTTATTTAGAAACTCATGGCAGTTGAAATAATCTAGGAAAGAATAAAGCAGCAGACAACTCTCAAACATGTTTAACCTCCTTTCGCCATGGTACGTTAAAGAAATAACAAACTGCCAAGGGTGCAAAATGCAGACACCCAAAGGTTCTCGTCCATACCTACATCAGCTTTCACTGTCCTCTTTTCAGGTAGTTCTTATTGCCCCACGCTCATTCCCTCTTGCTCTATGCCTTCCTATTGGCCCATAGCTATAGGCTTCAATGGACAATAGGAGTGTGTAAGAAGAGGCAGGCAAGCTCTGGCACTACTAGGAAGTGATAAAGCTGAGCTCTTTTGTGCCTGGTTCACACCTATGAGTTTTTCAGTGCATTTTCGTTTTTTCAGAAACGCACTAAAGTCCATTTAACATGGTTTCCTATGGGTCACATTCACATCTGTGCGTTTTCCACTGGTGCATTTTTTGGAAAGGGCCAGGGACTTTTTTCCCACAGCAGGTTGCATTTTTGGTTCCATAGACTTTAATGGCAACACAGCAAAAATGCAGCTTGCATTTTTAATGTGTTTCTGCTGTGTTTTTGCTGTTTTTTCCTGCAAGACAACAGACACCTCCCAAAAACGCAAAACGCGTCAAAACGTGTCAAAAACACATGAATCATATCCTGCATATGTATGAGCCAGGCCTTAGAACTATCTTACTTTTGGGCCCTCTCTCTCAGCCCTCTCTCTCAGCCCCCTTCTCTCTCACCTCCCCTCTCTCACCCCCCTCTCAGCCCCCCTCTCTCTCTCACCCCCTTCATCCCTTTTCCCTCTCACTCTCACCCCCCTCACCCCTTTCCCCTCTCTCTCACCTCACCTTTCTCTCTCAGCCCCCCTCTCTTTCACCTCCCCTCTCTCACCCCTCTCTCTCTCTCTCTCACCCCCTCACCCCTCTTCCTTTCCCCTCTCTCTCAGCCCCCCATCTCTCTCACCTCCCCTTTCTCTCTCTCTCACCCCCTCAGCCCCTCCTCTCTCTCACCTCACCTTTCTCTTTAGCCCCTCCTCTCTCTCACCTCCCCTCTATCACCTCCCATCTCTCTCACTCCCTCATCCCTTTTCCTTCTCTCTCTCCCTCAGCCCCCCATCTCTCTCACCTCCCCTTTCTCTCTCTCTCACCCCTCTCTCTCTCTCTCTCTCACCCCCCTCACCCCTCTTCCTTCCCCCTCTCTCTCAGCCCCCCATCTCTCTCACCTCCCCTTTCTCTCTCTCTCACCCCCTCAGCCCCTCCTCTCTCTCACCTCACCTTTCTCTCTCAGCCCCTCCTCTCTCTCACCTCCCCTCTATCACCTCCCATCTCTCTCACTCCCTCATCCCTTTTCCTTCTCTCTCTCCCTCAGCCCCCCATCTCTCTCACCTCCCCTTTCTCTCTCTCACCCCCCCACCCCTTTTTCCTTCTCTCTCACCTTCCCTTTCTCTCTCAGCCTCCCATCTCTCTCACTCCCCTGGCCTGGCCCCGGGCGCTGACAACCCATGATATGCACCTGCTCATTACCCCAGTTTTAAGGGACCTTAACACTGCTGTGCTCAAGAAGCTTTAAAAACCCTGTCTCACTTAAGCAGGCCTTGCAAAATTATTTTTCCCATTATGGGTGTAAGTGAGGCCTTATGTCTACGTTTTGCCAAAGACCTCACAAAGCATAGAGCCACCTCTGGCCTTATGTTGGTGGCAGAAAAGGGGTTAATGCCCTTCTTTAAAATATCAGTGTAAATCTCATCATTGTGTTATATAGGCAAGTTTCTTTTCAAAATGCTCCTAACCAGTGGCGGCTGGTGCTCAAAATTTTTGGGGGGTGCAAACAAACTGAAAAATACTGAAAAAAAACATCAATTGCACAGCCTCTGTGCCATCAAAACGCAGCCACTGTGCCCATCAAATGCCGCCACTCTGCCCATCAATTGCAGCCACTGTGCCCATAAATTGCAGCCACTGTGCCCTTTAAAGGCTGCCAATGTGGCCATCAAATGCTGCCACTGTGCCATCAAATTCTGCCACTGTGCCCATCAAATGCTGCCACTGTGCCCATCAAATGCAGCCACTGTGCCCATCAAACGCTTCCACTGTGCCATCAAATGCTGCCACTGTGCCCATCAAACGCTGCCACTGTGCTTATCAAATGCTGCCACTGTGCCCATCAAATGCTGCCACTGTGCCCAAACGCTGCCACTGTGCCCATCAAACGCTCCCACTGTGCCCATCAAATGCTGCCACTGTGCCATCGAATGCTGCCACTGTGCCATCAAATGCTGCCACTCTGCCCATCAAATGCTGCCACTCTGCCCATCAAATGCTGCCACTGTACCATACAATGCTGCCACTGTGACCCCCCCGCTCATTCGCCATCTGCCCGGCACTTACCCTGTCTAAGTGGGGCAGCGGATGACGGCAGTGAGTGGTGTCCTTCGATCGGTGTCCTTATGTGTCTCTTCCCGTCCTCTCCTCCGTCCTCTCCTCCTGTCAGGCATCCAATCACAGCGCCTGTTATTTCAGCCAATCAGGTGATGGATAACAGACTCGAGCACCTGATTGGCAGAGAGGCGGTTCAGTGTTCGGACAGCAAATATTAATTTGCTGGTCTAACACACCTAGGTGAACTGCGAGCGCCCAGCATGGCGCTTGCAGGTCACCTTTTTTTTTTAAGCCTATTAGAGCCTATGGCTCAAATCAGGTGCTTAAACCCCCCCCCCCTCCGCTGTAATTCAGGCGCCCGAAAAGGGGTCGGGCACCTGAATAGGGGGTGGCAGTGGCGGCCATGGATAGATTCATGCAATGCATGAATCTATCCTTTGGTCATAGAGGGGGTGGCTCTGCTCCACTGCTCCTAACTAAGGTATTCCAGACTGTACTATGTAGACAACACAACACCACTCTCTAATGTGTTACTTTTATCTTTATCCTTCAATAATTTTTAATAACTGATGTAGCACCTTGATGTTTAGGCAGGGTTGCTATTAAATTTATTTGCCAAGAGATAGTTGCCTTGGCCAATTGTTAGGAGGTCAATTGATTTTGCCCTAATTCTGGAATTGCTGCACTTCTCTCTTCTGTCACTAGATGGCCGGGTGTCTGGTAACATTAGATAAGACAAGGGCATTGCAAGGACAGATTAGGAATGAATGGGGTGTCTCAGCCAATGGGCAGGAATTTTCTTGGGTCCCTTGGCCTGCTGGGAGATCCTATTTATTTGGGTGGAGTCAGGTGATCGGGGTTCTGTGCCACCCAGACAGTTGTTTGGGTGGACGTGTGTTGTATTGCCCCGGGTTGCTAGGCCAGAAACCCAAGGCCTAGTCCGGGGACATCTGGCTGCTAGGCTATCTGAGAGCCTATCCAGAAATAGTGCAGGGTTGGGACTGCGGGCTTGGAGTCCAACCAGAAGTAATGGTTCCGCCAACCGGGGAACTAGTCGTGGTCGGAGGTAGAGGGAAAGCTGTCGCCACAAACGGACATCCACCTTGCTAGCGGAGACCATTGTGAGTAAGCTGAGGCCAGTACCAGAGCAGACTTCTCACCAGCCGGGGACGGTGAAGAAGTGGGAAAGCATCAGCAAGTGCCAAGTCAGGGACCCAGCGGGACAGCAGAGGTGATGCTTGTGGAGTGCCAAGCCAGGGACCTAACGTGTCAGCAGGGGTGAAGCTTGAGGAGTATCTGTGAGTGCCAAGCCAGGGACCCAGCAGTGAAGCGGGGGTGACGCTTGAGGAAGATACCAAGTGCTATAGTGAAAGAGCTCAGGGGATCCAGTGGCTAGTGAATCTGAAGTTTAGTGAGAGAGACTGGGAGCTCGTTGAGTGAAGACCCACAGTGAGTGAGGGTGGGGTAATCACTGGGCTTCAGGGGCCCCGGGACTTTGCTACATTGATTTAATAATAATTTAATATTTAAATAATCCTTCAAATATCTACTTTTTGATTGTTTATAATATATGCTCTGTCCAGCACAGACCTAGAGAACCCTTTAGTTAGAAAAATGTCTTACATGATGTTTTCTTTAAATCTCTCATCCTTTGTACAAATACATCATCATCTCACTGTCTGACCGTAATCCTTCTAATGGCAAGTCTAGGATATTCTGACCTGGCATTTAACATGCTATTATCTGCATTAGGTTTTCCATTACGCTAACACTTAACAGACCTATTGATTTTTCCTAATTTTACATGAAAAAACAGATAACTTTATTGTCCAGCTGCCTGAAACCACTTACATTTTAATCATTGTCATCCAAATAGAAGAAAATAGTATCAAAATCAATCATTAATTACCACTGACACCGGTGCCACTGCTGCAGAACAAAAGGGGTTACTTAACTGCCACTGGTCACTAATGTATCAATGACCAGTGACAGCACATTAACCCCTTCATGCTGCATATTTCTTATAGCGTTGTTAATTAATTTCACCCCCCCCCCCCCCCAAGAGTTAACCATTCCACCCGGTTTACAGGAAAAGCCCCATATTACACTCAGTCTGCAGGGCCGCTGATAAGGCAGTACAGAAAACCCTCCTGTACTGAGCCTGGGCCCAATCAGTTCAAAAGGAGGGCCCAGGCATCTGTCCAGCAGGAGGGCTGGCAGTACTGCCTTATTGCTGACACTTGTGACACTTTTGTACAGTCCTGCTGGCTTCTACTTTCCTTTTCTCCCTATAGCTGCACTGCAGGGGGATTGGTTGTAGTATCTGTGCTCCCTGCTGTCTGGGACCCCTGTGTGCTTTCCCCGCAAGTGCTGCCGGTTTTACTCCTCTCCCGCCGGCAGCTGTTGAGGGCACACGGTGAGGTTATTTCAGGATGGTTAGGGGGGCTCACCATCCTGAATGAACACACACCATCCTGAATGAACACAGTGAGCGATTGGTACCAATCGCTTACTGCAGGGGTGCAGATATTGCCTCCGTACCACTATTCACTTGAAAGGGTCTGTTCGAGGGGGGTATAATTTCTTCCATAGCTGCAAAGTCCTGGTCGTTGCGTTTTAACAAAAATATAATTTGATATTTTCAGAGGAGGGAGGCCCTGTTAGGTAGGCTGTATGGGGCCCCGTGATTTCTATCAGCAGCACTGTCAGTCTGTCAATGTGCCTTATATGTGAGGATCTGCCTGCCAAATGCCTTACTTGAACAGTTGCACCTGGATCCTATGCAGCAAGTGTGCACTGCTCTCTCTTCCATCCTGCCTTTTGGCAACTGAGTGACGTCACGCGGGACCGAGATTAGAGAGTATCTGTTGGGTAGAGATCACTCTGCAGTCAGCACACAGCTCCTGAAACAGTGTACTGTAGCGTTGGTGATCACACAGGTCCAGGCTGGAGCCAAGCAACAGGCAACACTGTGAGTCAGAATCACCTGCGCCACAACTCCCCTCCCCCCTATCAGAGAGTTGCTGTGCCCAGGGATTCTGCCCCTCTAGCACCCCCTTTGAGATACCACTCTTGACAATTTTGTTACGCCATTATAATGAGCCTTTGTTAATTCCCCAGATTGTGCTAAACACAAATAAGCCATAGAACATCAATATTACGTGTTAAAAATGTAATATGTGACCCACATGGATTACTACCACCAAAGATGCAGGTGCACTCCCATTAACCCATGTGTAAGTTGGCAGGGGGGCTAGCTCCACATTTTGTAAGTAGTAATCACCATTTAAAGTGAAAAGATTATGCCTGAGCAAATAATCCAAAACTTGAATATGTAAACTCATAGTGCACCTCTAAACACTGACTATTAGGCCTTGATGTTACGCATGGATGTTTGCAAACATGAATTATGTCTAATGTAAAATTCCCAGCATTTTCTCACACCCAAGGTGCCAAAGGTGAGCCAGCCATAGAAGTGAATAGCTGCATGGAGCACTGGCGTTTTGGCATTGGCATTTACCCATGCATACACGTACATCATATTTCCCAACAGCGGAAGTTTCACGTTTGGTAAATATGCAGAATGTGCATGCGCAGGTAAACTCACATGCACAAAAGCATCTGCCTTCATACAAGTGCAGAGGCGTCCAGTCATTCACTTCTGTGGCTGGTTGTATGCCCCACCTGTGGCACTCCAGGAGCAGGAAGATGCTGGGAAATATACATTAGGCATATTTTTATGACTGCAAACATTTGTGTGCAAAAAAGGAAACAACCACAGGGGATACCTATGGACTATACTGCGCTCGCCCAGAGGGGGTGTCTTTTGGTTATAATTAATTAACCATGTGCTTTCCCTAGGAAGCAAATTGGTTTAGGAAACACAGAGTGTAAATGAATTGTCATGCACAGAAACACAAATGACATGTAAATAAGGAAAACTGGATGAAACCCAAAGTGAAAAAAAGTCTAAAGGCTCGTACACACGATCGGATTTTCCACAGACAAAACCGCAGACTTTTGTCCGAAGGCATGTGCCTGGATTTTGTCTTGCATACAAACGGCAAGGAATTCTCGGCCAACAAACACGAACGTACTGATGTACTATGTGTTTTTTCAGCTCTTTAGCGCCACCCTTTGGGCTCCTTCTGCTAATTTCGTGTTAGTAGAAGTTTGGTGAGTGTTGATTCACGCTTTTCATTTTGTGCTTTTCATTTAGTGCTTTTCAGTTCGGGCTTTTCATTTCGTGCATATCAGTTCGTTTCTGACCGTTTGTAAACCAGCCATGTTGTGGAATCGGATGAGATAACATGTTATTTATTATTGCCCTTGGAGTTATTGCTTTGACCCAAGTCCAGTCCAGGAACAGAAGGAGGAGGATTTCTTGGAGACCAAAAATTGGTTGCTTTATTAATGGTGACCAATTATGTCATATGCCTTTGCTGCGGGAGCTCTAGGAGAATAATCCAGATGATTTTTCGGTTACATTTAAAAAAATACAATGTAAAATTGACAAGGAACGTCAACATAGTTTCTTTGATTTTAAAAACTACAGGATAATGGTGTTATGGTAACTTGCCCAGAAAAAAAAAAAAAAAGCATAATAATATTATTCTTGATATCACTAGAAAATAAAAGCCTTTTAAAATACATTTGGCAGAACTCCATCAGTATCACCAGCAAAGCAGCTTCATTATTATCCCATTAAAGAAGAAGAGAATGTGCGCTGCATTTTGAGATTTCATAATTTGCTGCATCACGAATGTTAATTCTCCATTGCCAACGCTAGTTTACAAGACCGACCTCTTCTGGCTCGTCCTTGCTTCCGAGCATGCATGTTTGTA